>NC_070590.1:2500-20000 GCF_027409825.1 Scomber japonicus
ACCCTAACCCTAACCCTAACCCTAACCCTAACCCTAACCCTAACCCTAACCCTAACCCTAACCCTAACCCTAACCCTAACCCTAACCCTAACCCTAACCCTAACCCTAACCCTAACCCTAACCCTAACCCTAACCCTAACCCTAACCCTAACCCTAACCCTAACCCTAACCCTAACCCTAACCCTAACCCTAACCCTAACCCTAACCCTAACCCTAACCCTAACCCTAACCCTAACCCTAACCCTAACCCTAACCCTAACCCTAACCCTAACCCTAACCCTAACCCTAACCCTAACCCTAACCCTAACCCTAACCCTAACCCTAACCCTAACCCTAACCCTAACCCTAACCCTAACCCTAACCCTAACCCTAACCCTAACCCTAACCCTAACCCTAACCCTAACCCTAACCCTAACCCTAACCCTAACCCTAACCCTAACCCTAACCCTAACCCTAACCCTAACCCTAACCCTAACCCTAACCCTAACCCTAACCCTAACCCTAACCCTAACCCTAACCCTAACCCTAACCCTAACCCTAACCCTAACCCTAACCCTAACCCTAACCCTAACCCTAACCCTAACCCTAACCCTAACCCTAACCCTAACCCTAACCCTAACCCTAACCCTAACCCTAACCCTAACCCTAACCCTAACCCTAACCCTAACCCTAACCCTAACCCTAACCCTAACCCTAACCCTAACCCTAACCCTAACCCTAACCCTAACCCTAACCCTAACCCTAACCCTAACCCTAACCCTAACCCTAACCCTAACCCTAACCCTAACCCTAACCCTAACCCTAACCCTAACCCTAACCCTAACCCTAACCCTAACCCTAACCCTAACCCTAACCCTAACCCTAACCCTAACCCTAACCCTAACCCTAACCCTAACCCTAACCCTAACCCTAACCCTAACCCTAACCCTAACCCTAACCCTAACCCTAACCCTAACCCTAACCCTAACCCTAACCCTAACCCTAACCCTAACCCTAACCCTAACCCTAACCCTAACCCTAACCCTAACCCTAACCCTAACCCTAACCCTAACCCTAACCCTAACCCTAACCCTAACCCTAACCCTAACCCTAACCCTAACCCTAACCCTAACCCTAACCCTAACCCTAACCCTAACCCTAACCCTAACCTAACCCTAACCCTAACCCTAACCCTAACCCTAACCCTAACCCTAACCCTAACCCTAACCCTAACCCTAACCCTAACCCTAACCCTAACCCTAACCCTAACCCTAACCCTAACCCTAACCCTAACCCTAACCCTAACCCTAACCCTCATCCTCAAATATGTCATCGTGGTTATCATCCCCATTCCTAACCCTAACCCTAACCCTAACCCCTAACCCTAACCCTAACCCTAACCCTAACCCTAACCCTAACCAACCCTAACCCTACCCTAACCCTAACCCTAACCCTAACCCTCCTTCGGGAGGCGGGCTCAACCCTTCATCCCTAACCCTAACCCTAACCCCTAACCCTAGCGCCACCTGTGGACAGAAAACATATGAAAATTACTTCACAAAAAGTCACTTCCAATGGACTCAGAATGGCCTGAAACGTGCTCTAAACTACTTTCTGTGCAGTGACATTTTTCATCAACACTACAATTTTCGGAATTTTTCGAAAAATACATTGATTCCTATGGGAAAACGGGTTTTCTCGCGATAACTCGAGAACGGTACATCCTAGCGACTTGCAACCCGTCTCCGTCTGCCATAATTCGGCCACGCCCGACACGTAGACACCAAGCATGTGTCTCTACGACCTTCCGTTCCGGAGATATCAACAAAAAAACTTGTTTTTTGACCATCACTCCGCCCACCTATTACGGACATCGACGATCCTAGTATTCATCAACGCGGCCTGACGAGACAAACACGTGAAGGTATGGCACAGTTTGATACGACCTTCCTATCAAGAGTTATTCACAAATATGTCATCCTCAAATATGTCATCGTGGTTATCATCCCCATTCCTAACCCTAACCCTAACCCTAACCCTAACCCTAACCCTAACCCTAACCCTCACAAATATGTCATCCTCAAATATGTCATCGTGGTTATCATCCCCATTCCTAACCCTAACCCTAACCCTAACCCTAACCCTAACCCTAACCCGTCTCCGTCTGCCATAATTCGGCCACGCCCGACACGTAGACACCAAGCATGTGTCTCTACGACCTTCCGTTCCGGAGATATCAACAAAAAAACTTGTTTTTTGACCATCACTCCGCCCACCTATTACGGACATCGACGATCCTAGTATTCATCAACGCGGCCTGACGAGACAAACACGTGAAGGTATGGCACAGTTTGATACGACCTTCCTATCAAGAGTTATTCACAAATATGTCATCCTCAAATATGTCATCGTGGTTATCATCCCCATTCCTAACCCTAACCCTAACCCTAACCTAACCCTAACCCTAACCCTAACCCTATTCACAAATATGTCATCCTCAAATATGTCATCGTGGTTATCATCCCCATTCCTAACCCTAACCCTAACCCTAACCCTAACCCTAACCGGGATAGGGGGAGGTCCGGGGGGATGGAGCGTGCCCCTCCTGTCTCCTTCGGGAGGCGGGCTCAACCCTTCATCCCTAACCCTAACCCTAACCCCTAACCCTAGCGCCACCTGTGGACAGAAAACATATGAAAATTACTTCACAAAAAGTCACTTCCAATGGACTCAGAATGGCCTGAAACGTGCTCTAAACTACTTTCTGTGCAGTGACATTTTTCATCAACACTACAATTTTCGGAATTTTTCGAAAAATACATTGATTCCTATGGGAAAACGGGTTTTCTCGCGATAACTCGAGAACGGTACATCCTAGCGACTTGCAACCCGTCTCCGTCTGCCATAATTCGGCCACGCCCGACACGTAGACACCAAGCATGTCTCTCTACGACCTTCCGTTCCGGAGATATCAACAAAAAAACTTGTTTTTTGACCATCACTCCGCCCACCTATTACGGACATCGACGATCCTAGTATTCATCAACGCGGCCTGACGAGACAAACACGTGAAGGTATGGCACAGTTTGATACGACCTTCCTATCAAGAGTTATTCACAAATATGTCATCCTCAAATATGTCATCGTGGTTATCATCCCCATTCCTAACCCTAACCCTAACCCTAACCCTAACCCTAACCCTAACCCTAACCCGTCTCCGTCTGCCATAATTCGGCCACGCCCGACACGTAGACACCAAGCATGTGTCTCTACGACCTTCCGTTCCGGAGATATCAACAAAAAAACTTGTTTTTTGACCATCACTCCGCCCACCTATTACGGACATCGACGATCCTAGTATTCATCAACGCGGCCTGACGAGACAAACACGTGAAGGTATGGCACAGTTTGATACGACCTTCCTATCAAGAGTTATTCACAAATATGTCATCCTCAAATATGTCATCGTGGTTATCATCCCCATTCCTAACCCTAACCCTAACCCTAACCTAACCCTAACCCTAACCCTAACCCTATTCACAAATATGTCATCCTCAAATATGTCATCGTGGTTATCATCCCCATTCCTAACCCTAACCCTAACCCTAACCCTAACCCTAACCGGGATAGGGGGAGGTCCGGGGGGATGGAGCGTGCCCCTCCTGTCTCCTTCGGGAGGCGGGCTCAACCCTTCATCCCTAACCCTAACCCTAACCCCTAACCCTAGCGCCACCTGTGGACAGAAAACATATGAAAATTACTTCACAAAAAGTCACTTCCAATGGACTCAGAATGGCCTGAAACGTGCTCTAAACTACTTTCTGTGCAGTGACATTTTTCATCAACACTACAATTTTCGGAATTTTTCGAAAAATACATTGATTCCTATGGGAAAACGGGTTTTCTCGCGATAACTCGAGAACGGTACATCCTAGCGACTTGCAACCCGTCTCCGTCTGCCATAATTCGGCCACGCCCGACACGTAGACACCAAGCATGTCTCTCTACGACCTTCCGTTCCGGAGATATCAACAAAAAAACTTGTTTTTTGACCATCACTCCGCCCACCTATTACGGACATCGACGATCCTAGTATTCATCAACGCGGCCTGACGAGACAAACACGTGAAGGTATGGCACAGTTTGATACGACCTTCCTATCAAGAGTTATTCACAAATATGTCATCCTCAAATATGTCATCGTGGTTATCATCCCCATTCCTAACCCTAACCCTAACCCTAACCCTAACCCTAACCCGTCTCCGTCTGCCATAATTCGGCCACGCCCGACACGTAGACACCAAGCATGTGTCTCTACGACCTTCCGTTCCGGAGATATCAACAAAAAAACTTGTTTTTTGACCATCACTCCGCCCACCTATTACGGACATCGACGATCCTAGTATTCATCAACGCGGCCTGACGAGACAAACACGTGAAGGTATGGCACAGTTTGATACGACCTTCCTATCAAGAGTTATTCACAAATATGTCATCCTCAAATATGTCATCGTGGTTATCATCCCCATTCCTAACCCTAACCCTAACCCTAACCTAACCCTAACCCTAACCCTAACCCTATTCACAAATATGTCATCCTCAAATATGTCATCGTGGTTATCATCCCCATTCCTAACCCTAACCCTAACCCTAACCCTAACCCTAACCCTAACCGGGATAGGGGGAGGTCCGGGGGGATGGAGCGTGCCCCTCCTGTCTCCTTCGGGAGGCGGGCTCAACCCTTCATCCCTAACCCTAACCCTAACCCCTAACCCTAGCGCCACCTGTGGACAGAAAACATATGAAAATTACTTCACAAAAAGTCACTTCCAATGGACTCAGAATGGCCTGAAACGTGCTCTAAACTACTTTCTGTGCAGTGACATTTTTCATCAACACTACAATTTTCGGAATTTTTCGAAAAATACATTGATTCCTATGGGAAAACGGGTTTTCTCGCGATAACTCGAGAACGGTACATCCTAGCGACTTGCAACCCGTCTCCGTCTGCCATAATTCGGCCACGCCCGACACGTAGACACCAAGCATGTCTCTCTACGACCTTCCGTTCCGGAGATATCAACAAAAAAACTTGTTTTTTGACCATCACTCCGCCCACCTATTACGGACATCGACGATCCTAGTATTCATCAACGCGGCCTGACGAGACAAACACGTGAAGGTATGGCACAGTTTGATACGACCTTCCTATCAAGAGTTATTCACAAATATGTCATCCTCAAATATGTCATCGTGGTTATCATCCCCATTCCTAACCCTAACCCTAACCCTAACCCTAACCCTAACCCGTCTCCGTCTGCCATAATTCGGCCACGCCCGACACGTAGACACCAAGCATGTGTCTCTACGACCTTCCGTTCCGGAGATATCAACAAAAAAACTTGTTTTTTGACCATCACTCCGCCCACCTATTACGGACATCGACGATCCTAGTATTCATCAACGCGGCCTGACGAGACAAACACGTGAAGGTATGGCACAGTTTGATACGACCTTCCTATCAAGAGTTATTCACAAATATGTCATCCTCAAATATGTCATCGTGGTTATCATCCCCATTCCTAACCCTAACCCTAACCCTAACCTAACCCTAACCCTAACCCTAACCCTATTCACAAATATGTCATCCTCAAATATGTCATCGTGGTTATCATCCCCATTCCTAACCCTAACCCTAACCCTAACCCTAACCCTAACCCTAACCGGGATAGGGGGAGGTCCGGGGGGATGGAGCGTGCCCCTCCTGTCTCCTTCGGGAGGCGGGCTCAACCCTTCATCCCTAACCCTAACCCTAACCCCTAACCCTAGCGCCACCTGTGGACAGAAAACATATGAAAATTACTTCACAAAAAGTCACTTCCAATGGACTCAGAATGGCCTGAAACGTGCTCTAAACTACTTTCTGTGCAGTGACATTTTTCATCAACACTACAATTTTCGGAATTTTTCGAAAAATACATTGATTCCTATGGGAAAACGGGTTTTCTCGCGATAACTCGAGAACGGTACATCCTAGCGACTTGCAACCCGTCTCCGTCTGCCATAATTCGGCCACGCCCGACACGTAGACACCAAGCATGTCTCTCTACGACCTTCCGTTCCGGAGATATCAACAAAAAAACTTGTTTTTTGACCATCACTCCGCCCACCTATTACGGACATCGACGATCCTAGTATTCATCAACGCGGCCTGACGAGACAAACACGTGAAGGTATGGCACAGTTTGATACGACCTTCCTATCAAGAGTTATTCACAAATATGTCATCCTCAAATATGTCATCGTGGTTATCATCCCCATTCCTAACCCTAACCCTAACCCTAACCCTAACCCTAACCCTAACCCGTCTCCGTCTGCCATAATTCGGCCACGCCCGACACGTAGACACCAAGCATGTGTCTCTACGACCTTCCGTTCCGGAGATATCAACAAAAAAACTTGTTTTTTGACCATCACTCCGCCCACCTATTACGGACATCGACGATCCTAGTATTCATCAACGCGGCCTGACGAGACAAACACGTGAAGGTATGGCACAGTTTGATACGACCTTCCTATCAAGAGTTATTCACAAATATGTCATCCTCAAATATGTCATCGTGGTTATCATCCCCATTCCTAACCCTAACCCTAACCCTAACCTAACCCTAACCCTAACCCTAACCCTATTCACAAATATGTCATCCTCAAATATGTCATCGTGGTTATCATCCCCATTCCTAACCCTAACCCTAACCCTAACCCTAACCCTAACCCTAACCGGGATAGGGGGAGGTCCGGGGGGATGGAGCGTGCCCCTCCTGTCTCCTTCGGGAGGCGGGCTCAACCCTTCATCCCTAACCCTAACCCTAACCCCTAACCCTAGCGCCACCTGTGGACAGAAAACATATGAAAATTACTTCACAAAAAGTCACTTCCAATGGACTCAGAATGGCCTGAAACGTGCTCTAAACTACTTTCTGTGCAGTGACATTTTTCATCAACACTACAATTTTCGGAATTTTTCGAAAAATACATTGATTCCTATGGGAAAACGGGTTTTCTCGCGATAACTCGAGAACGGTACATCCTAGCGACTTGCAACCCGTCTCCGTCTGCCATAATTCGGCCACGCCCGACACGTAGACACCAAGCATGTCTCTCTACGACCTTCCGTTCCGGAGATATCAACAAAAAAACTTGTTTTTTGACCATCACTCCGCCCACCTATTACGGACATCGACGATCCTAGTATTCATCAACGCGGCCTGACGAGACAAACACGTGAAGGTATGGCACAGTTTGATACGACCTTCCTATCAAGAGTTATTCACAAATATGTCATCCTCAAATATGTCATCGTGGTTATCATCCCCATTCCTAACCCTAACCCTAACCCTAACCCTAACCCTAACCCTAACCCTAACCCGTCTCCGTCTGCCATAATTCGGCCACGCCCGACACGTAGACACCAAGCATGTGTCTCTACGACCTTCCGTTCCGGAGATATCAACAAAAAAACTTGTTTTTTGACCATCACTCCGCCCACCTATTACGGACATCGACGATCCTAGTATTCATCAACGCGGCCTGACGAGACAAACACGTGAAGGTATGGCACAGTTTGATACGACCTTCCTATCAAGAGTTATTCACAAATATGTCATCCTCAAATATGTCATCGTGGTTATCATCCCCATTCCTAACCCTAACCCTAACCCTAACCTAACCCTAACCCTAACCCTAACCCTATTCACAAATATGTCATCCTCAAATATGTCATCGTGGTTATCATCCCCATTCCTAACCCTAACCCTAACCCTAACCCTAACCGGGATAGGGGGAGGTCCGGGGGGATGGAGCGTGCCCCTCCTGTCTCCTTCGGGAGGCGGGCTCAACCCTTCATCCCTAACCCTAACCCTAACCCCTAACCCTAGCGCCACCTGTGGACAGAAAACATATGAAAATTACTTCACAAAAAGTCACTTCCAATGGACTCAGAATGGCCTGAAACGTGCTCTAAACTACTTTCTGTGCAGTGACATTTTTCATCAACACTACAATTTTCGGAATTTTTCGAAAAATACATTGATTCCTATGGGAAAACGGGTTTTCTCGCGATAACTCGAGAACGGTACATCCTAGCGACTTGCAACCCGTCTCCGTCTGCCATAATTCGGCCACGCCCGACACGTAGACACCAAGCATGTCTCTCTACGACCTTCCGTTCCGGAGATATCAACAAAAAAACTTGTTTTTTGACCATCACTCCGCCCACCTATTACGGACATCGACGATCCTAGTATTCATCAACGCGGCCTGACGAGACAAACACGTGAAGGTATGGCACAGTTTGATACGACCTTCCTATCAAGAGTTATTCACAAATATGTCATCCTCAAATATGTCATCGTGGTTATCATCCCCATTCCTAACCCTAACCCTAACCCTAACCCTAACCCTAACCCGTCTCCGTCTGCCATAATTCGGCCACGCCCGACACGTAGACACCAAGCATGTGTCTCTACGACCTTCCGTTCCGGAGATATCAACAAAAAAACTTGTTTTTTGACCATCACTCCGCCCACCTATTACGGACATCGACGATCCTAGTATTCATCAACGCGGCCTGACGAGACAAACACGTGAAGGTATGGCACAGTTTGATACGACCTTCCTATCAAGAGTTATTCACAAATATGTCATCCTCAAATATGTCATCGTGGTTATCATCCCCATTCCTAACCCTAACCCTAACCCTAACCCTAACCCTAACCCTAACCCTAACCCTAACCCTAACCCTAACCCTAACCCTAACCCTAACCCCAGGGCAGACCAACGGTGGGTGGACCGTGCACCTCCCTTCTCCGGCTGGAGGAGGGATCACTTTCCACACCCTAACCCTAACCCTAACCCTAACCCTAACCCTAACCACCCTAACCCTAACCCTAACCCTAACCCTAACCCTACCCCTACCCCTACCCCTAACCCTAACCCTAACCCTAACCCTAACCCTCCCTTCTCCGGCTGGAGGAGGGATCACTTTCCACAACCTAACCCTAACCCTAACCCTAACCCTAACCCTAACCCTCCCTTCTCCGGCTGGAGGAGGGATCACTTTCCACAACCTAACCCTAACCCTAACCCTAACCCTAACCCTAACCCTAACCCTAACCCTCCTAAATTCTAGACCTAAACCTAACCCTAAACCTAACCCTAAACCTAACCTGAATCCTAAAACTTAACCTTAAATCTTAACCCGAATCCTAAGTGTTTTTATGTTTAAAAATATAATTTCATAAAAGATTTAAGTTATATAAATAAGTTCATGGGGTTAAAAGCAATAATTTATGATTAAAAAATATAATTTTGGTTTTAATATATACATTACATTGATGGTATTTCATTTTTTTGGGTTTCAAGGGGTTAATTTGGAGGTGGCGCAAAATAAAATGTCACGCGAAAAAGGTGACATTAAAAATTTGCGCACCAAAAAACAGAGGGTATAAAAGGAGGTGAGCAGAGAAAGGAGCTCACTTTGTATTCAAACAGCGACCAGTCAACATCTCTCCAGCCTTTTCAATAGAGCTTTTTAGTGTGCCATTGCCTGAAGAAGACCCGTAACGGGTCGAAACGTTGCGATTTTTGGCACGCTATTTTTATTTTTTCGCTAGCTCTATTTTTTCGCTAGCTTTTTTTAGCTCGTTAGCTTAAAAATTCTAAAAAGAATTTCATTTTGATTTAAAAACACTTTTATTTTATTAAAAATAATTTCATTTTCCGATTATCCTCTCTTTTGAGAGCGCCCTTAGTTGTTTGTTTTTAATTTGATTTTTATTAAAAAACAATTAAAAATAAAAAAACAAAAAAAAACAATACTTACCTTTGTTTACCTGAAAAAAAGAAAGACCTACTTACCTGAAAAAGAACCTACTTACCTGAAAAAAAGACAATACTTACCGGGTACTTACCTGGAAAAAAGGACTCAGCATGGCTGAGGAGGGTTGGACGCTGGTGCGCCGAGGACGCCGGCGCCAGCGTCAACCCACAGATGATCGGTGGTACAGGGCAGACCAACGGTGGGTGGACCGTGCACCTCCCTTCTCCGGCTGGAGGAGGGATCACTTTCCACAACCTAACCCTAACCCTAACCCTAACCCAACCCTAACCCAACCCTAACCCTAACCCTACCTAACCCTAACCCTAACACTAACCCTAACCACTAACCCTAACCCTAAACCTAACCCTAAACCTAAACCTAAACCTAACCCTAAACCTAAACCTAACCCTAAACCTAAACCTAACCCTAACTAACCCTAAACCTAACCCTAAACCTAACCCTAAACCTAACCACACCCCTTTACTTAATTTTGTTTTATATGGGTTGAATAAATAAATAAATATTAAAATACATAATTTCATTGGGCTTTACAATTCATTGGGTTAATAATAAAATCATTAATAATTCATTTTGGGGTTAATAAATACAAGGGGGTTAATATAATTCATTGGGATTGGCATTTGTGGGGTTAAAGTTGAGGGAACAAAATATAACAATTTGACGAACACTACATTTTTGGGTTACAAATTCATGACGGAAAACAGGGTATAAAAGGGAGCGCTTCAGGAGGGAATTCACTTTCAACACAGACAGCGATCGAACAACAACTTACCAGCCTTTGACAACTGATTTTCTTGTGTGCCATTGACCTGAGGAAGACCCAAACAGGGTCGAAACGTTGTCGGCACACCTTCCTTAGTTGTTTATTGTAATTTATTTTGGATTTTGATTTTTAGATTTTATATTCAGATAAAAACAATTTGATTTTTATTTTTTGATAACTTTATTTAAAAACTTTATTAAAACTTTTTCTTTTTAGTTCATTTTTTGAAAAAACAAAAAACACACAAAAAAATAAAAATATAAATATTGGACACCACCCAATTATGGGTGATTATGAGGGTGACTGGGTGTTGGTCCAGCGTGGCAGGAGGCGCCAGCGGACCCGCCAGCCTTTTTGGGACCGGGATAGGGGGAGGTCCGGGGGGGTGGAGCGTGCCCCTCCTGTCTCCTTCGGGAGGCGGGCTCAACCCTTCATCCCTAACCCTAACCCTAACCCTAACCCCTAACCCTAACCCCTAACCCCAACCCTAACCCTAACCCTAACCCTAAAACCCTTACACCTGGACATGTCACTTTTACTAAACCTAACCAGTCGGGAGTTCTTGCTGGATAGAATTCTGCATGCTGTACACTCAATAGCGCCACCTGTGGACAGAAAACATATGAAAATGACTTCACAAAAAGTCACTTCCAATGGACTCAGAATGGCCTGAAACGTGCTCTAAACTACTTTCTGTGCAGTGACATTTTTCATCAACACTACAATTTTCGGAATTTTTCGAAAAATACATTGATTCCTATGGGAAAACGGTTTTCTCGCGATAACTCGAGAACGGTACATCATAGAGACTTGCAACCCGTCTCCGTCTGCCATAATTCGGCCACGCCCGACACGTAGACACCAAGCACGTGTCTCTACGACCTTCCGTTCCGGCGATATCAACAAAAAAACTTGTTTTTTGACCATAACTCCGCCCCCCTATAACGGACATCGAGGATCCTAGTATCCATCAACGCGGCCTGACGAGACCAACACGTGAAGGTATGGCACATTTTGATACGACCTTCCTATCAAAAGTTATTCATAAATATGTCATCCTCAAATATGTCATCGTGGTTATCATCCCCATTCCTAACCCTAACCCTAACCCTAACCCTAACCCTAACCCTAACCCTAACCCTAACATCACTGGGATTATAGCCCTAAACCTAACCCTAATTGGGAACCCTAACCCTAACCCTAAGTATTAACCCTAACCCTAACCTTAATTGGGAACCCTAACCCTAGTTTGGGAGAACCCTGATCCTAAATCCTAGCCCTAATCTAAGTCCTAACCCTAGCCCTAACTACAAACCCTAACTATATCCTGAGAACCCAAGAAGAGGACAAACAAAGCCAAGAGAGGCACAAACAAAGAAATAAACAAACAAACAAATAAACAAATACCGTGTCAGCCAAGACGAAGGCAAGAGAAACACGAGGTACGCAAACAGGAATAGGGAAGGATGGAAGCTAAGTAACGGGAACGGAAATACCTAAGGGGAGAAGGAAATTGGAGAAGGGTTAATAAATTAATATAAAATACAAGTATAATAAATACAAAATTCATAGGGTTAATATAATTTATGGTTAAAAAGGTTAAAAAACATTCTGGTTAATTTAAAATGGGAAAATAAGGGTACTAGGCTAAAACAGACGGAGGAAAATTCGACACGAAATTTAAAACTAACGGTAAGAAGGGAGAGTATAAAAGGAGACGAACAAGCACGAACATTCAGTTTGGCACAGACCTCTGAGGGAGCAACATCTCTCCAGAAGACAGACAAAGGGGGCATACCTGTGTGCAGTGGCAGCCTGATGAAGTCCCAAGATGCGTGACGAAACGTTGCAACGCCACCTTAAGACACACAGAAGAACTACAGGTTAACCAAAACAAAATACGGGTGGGAATTATATGAAGCCAAACAAGGAAAAAATGAAAAATAAAAAAATAGAAAAATAAAAAACCTAAAAAAAGAAAAAAACAAAAAGACAAAAAATAGAATTCATACTTGATATACCCAAGGCGACCCGACTAGACATAATTTAAAATATATATGTTAAGTAAAACAATATATTTTATATAATTACAAAAAATATAATTAAACATAATAAATATACTTACCTGACTAACCCTAATATGGAAGATGGGGATGGGGGACTGTCCATCCACAGGATGGAGAGTGCACCTCCGGGATTCCTCATTCGAGGGTCCTGGCTCTATCCCACAACCTAACCCTAACCCTAACCCTAAACCTAAACCTAAACAATAGGGTTATCTATTAGGGTTAGGGTTGGGGTTAGGGTTATCAATTAGGGTTAGGGTTAGGGTTAGGGGTTAGGGTTATCAATTAGGGTTAGGGTTATCAATTAGGGTTAGGGTTATCAATTAGGGTTAGGGTTATCAATTAGAGTTAGGGTTAGGTTTAGGGGTTAGGGTTATCAGTTAGGGTTAGGGTTAGGGTTAGGGTTATCAATTAGGGTTAGGGTTATCAATTAGGGTTAGGTTTAGGGGTTAGGGTTAGGGTTATCAGTTAGGGTTAGGGTTAGGGTTTAGGGTTAGGGTTATCAATTAGGGTTAGGGTTATCAGTTAGGGTTAGGGTTATCAATTAGAGTTAGGGTTATCAATTAGAGTTAGGGTTAGGTTTAGGGGTTAGGGTTATCAGTTAGGGTTAGGGTTAGGGTTAGGGTTATCAATTAGGGTTAGGGTTATCAATTAGGGTTAGGTTTAGGGGTTAGGGTTAGGGTTATCAGTTAGGGTTAGGGTTAGGGTTTAGGGTTAGGGTTATCAATTAGGGTTAGGGTTATCAGTTAGGGTTAGGGTTATCAATTAGAGTTAGGGTTAGGCAAAAATTTCGGCCGACCGCGTTGCGGTCGGGGAATGTGTACCCCAACCGCGTTGCGGTTGGGGAGCATCTTTTTTTTGCACGCTCCATCCAGACTTGCAACAGCTCATCCTTTATCCCTCTTTTACTTTTAATTCAAGCTCTGTGGGAATCTGGTGTTTAGTTCATGAATCCATGTTCGTTCTGCTCTCTGCCTCTGGGCCAGGGTTTGGGTTTGATTCGAGGGCAGAGGCTCTGCAGACTATCGTGCTGAATAAAGTGTTTAACCAGCTGAGTGTGGGAGTCTTTCTTTCTCAACATGTTATATCTGTGTTGTGTGAATCTGGTATGGATTGTGTTTCCTGTCTCACCAACATATTGAAGGCCACATTGTTTACAACTGATGATACACAATATTTGGATTTGATATTTCCCTGATTGTAAACTTTGAAGATGTTTTTATTGTGTCTGTTTGATACCCACCTCAGCTGTTTAAAGAAATCACTCATGTGCTTCTTTTTGGAATTTGGATTGGTTTAATTGTGGCTCTCACCAGGTGATCCTTTAAGTTTTTGTTCCTTCTGAATGCAGCAATGATCCTACAATCACTGAGAAGTCCCTTCCTTTTATGAGAGTTTCAAAGTTATTTCTGATATCTCTAACCAGCTTCACTGTGGGGGCAGAATATGTGGTGACCAAAGGAATGATGGTGGACACCTGAATGGGTTTCATTTGGAGGAACGTTTTGGAGCAGTCTCTAAGGACGGTCCTAGAGTCCCCTCTGCTAGATAGTGCAGAGAAGAGCACCCTAGAGGCCTGGAGGAGGTCTGAATGCAGTGTGCTGATCCTATGGAACATAAGTAACTGTGATTTAATCAGAACTGCAAATGTGTGTTTGTGGTGAAAGCTGGTTTTGTGGAGTAAAGCATGTGTGTCAGGTTCTTTAATATCCAGTCTATTAGTCTCATTAAATTTGGGTCCTTTGAATGTTGCGTCCAGAAAGTCAGTTTAATTGTTGCTTAAGGTGTGTTTTAATCTTATAGATGAATTGAAGTTATTAAGAGTGTTCAGAAATAACTGGAAATCCTCTTCTGAATGTGTCCAGATGCCTCACACGTCGTCTAAATAACGATAATAAGGGTCTTTTATTACACAGAGAGGCGCCTGCTTCCCAATGAGCCATAAAAATATTGGCATAAGCAGGGGCATATTATTGCCCATAGCTGTCCCCTTAATTTGTAAAAAATACTCACCATTGAATTCAAAATCATCTTTACTTAAGCTAATTTCTAAAAATTAGAATAATTCTTTGTCTGGTCTTTTTTAATCATAGTTTTTTTAAAATGTTTTCCACAGCTTGAATGCCGTCTCTGGTGTCTATATTTGTGTAGAGACGATCAATGCCGATAGTAAAGAGAATCGAATCTGCCAGAATATGTGAACTTTTTACCTTATCAATGACATCATGTGCATCTTTTAAGTAACTCGGGTGCATTGTGGATAGGGGATTAAAAGTCCAAGTACTCTGCAGTTCTGTAGGTTTCACTGCTGCAATCAGAGACTATTGGTCTACCGGGGGGGATTAAAAATGGTTTGCTCCACTAAGCAGGGTCCTTATGGATTTTTGGCAACATGTAAAAACGTCTAGGTCTAATTTCAGAGATCCTAATTAGCTAATGTTTTTGTTTCCAATTAATACATTTTTTCACTTAAATCACAACTTTTGAGATTCCACAGAATATGTAGTCACGAAGGGGACTTCAGGACAGATACTAAAACTGTGCCAACAGGTGGCTGGAGGACCAAGAAGGCAGACACTGAGTAAACTCACAATACGGACTTCATTGAATCCACAGGGGAGGTTAGAGGCTGGAGAGCTGGAGAGGGAGCTGGAGGACACAGGAGGGCAGGCAGGCAAGGACACAGTGATGTGGTGGAGGAGAAGGTCCAGAGCGGTTGCTTGCTGGCAGGGCAGGGAATCTGGGAGCAAAGGGAGTCAGGGTCAAAACGAGGCAGGAGACACGGGAGCAAAAAACACAAAGGATTGAAAAAGGCTGGGGACAAATACACAGGAGACTAGAGGACACTGAATACTTGAGATCACGAGTAAGGAGCCGTAAGGAGCCGTAAGGAGCCGTAAGGAGCCGTGAGGAACCCTAACCCTGACCCTGACCCTGACAAAGTTACCAAGTGGTGAACTGTAAAGATCTGGTGATGAATGAGTGGAGGGCTGGTGTCTTTGAGCAGTGGGGTGATGAGTAGATGAGCCTCAGGTGTGTATCCTGCAGCAGCAGCAGCCTGCATCTGGGGCCCGCCCCCAGGAAGGAGGGGGGGAGACACAGGGAGGGGAGGAGACACAGGGAGGAGGGGAGGAGACACAGGGAGGAGGGAGAGATACAGGGAGGAGGGAGAGACACAGGGAGGGGAGGAGACACAGGGAGGAGGGAGAGATACAGGGAGGGGGAGAGACACAGGGAGGGGAGGAGACACAGGGAGGAGGGAGAGACACAGGGAGGGGGGAGACACAGGAAGGAGGGAGAGACACAGGGAGGAGGGAGAGACACAGGGAGGAGGGAGAGACACAGGGAGGGAGGAGACACATGGAGGGGGGAGACACAGGGAGGGGGGAGATACAGGGAGGAGGGGAGACACAGGGAGGGGGGGAGACACTAGGAGCACACAGACATGGATGTAACTAAAACACTATTAAGACATTGGCTACTAGAGGCTACAGCCGCTCATCTAGGAGAACAGCTCTAAACATTTTTTTACAAACTAAACCTATTTTAGTGTCATCTGTGCTCCCCTTGGTGACCTCATGCTCTCCACCAGCAACCCAACTGGTCATCTGTGCTCCCCTTGGTGACCTCATGCTCTCCACCAGCAACCCAACTGGTCATCTGTGCTCCCCTTGGTGACCTCATGCTCTCCACCAGCAACCCAACTGGTCATCTGTGCTCCCCTTGGTGACCTCATGCTCTCTACCAGCAACCCAACTGGTCATCTGTGCTCCCCTTGGTGACCTCATGCTCTCCACCAGCAACCCAACTGGTCATCTGTGCTCCCCTTGGTGACCTCATGCTCTGCACCAGCAACCCAACTGGTCATCTGTGCTCCCCTTGGTGACCTCATGCTCTCCACCAGCAACCCAACTGGTCATCTGTGCTCCCCTTGGTGACCTCATGCTCTGCACCAGCAACCCAACTGGTCATCTGTGCTCCCCTTGGTGACCTCATGCTCTCCACCAGCAACCCAACTGGTCATCTGTGCTCCCCTTGGTGACCTCATGCTCTCTACCAGCAACCCAACTGGTCATCTGTGCTCCCCTTGGTGACCACATGCTCTCTACCAGCAACCCAACTGGTCATCTGTGCTCCCCTTGGTGACCACATGCTCTCCACCAGCAACCCAACTGGTCATCTGTGCTCCCCTTGGTGACCACATGCTCTCCACCAGCAACCCAACTGGTCATCTGTGCTCCCCTTGGTGACCTCATGCTCTCTACCAGCAACCCAACTGGTCAGAGCCACTAAAGAGAACTTCACCAGGATACTCGGCAGCTCAGACACGTTTAAAGAACACAGAATAATCACTGCACACAGAAAACACAAAAACCCTAACCCTGCAGGATTATCTGGTCAGAGGTCAGGCCTCTGGTGACCCCTAAACCCAGAGGTCAGGCCCCTGGTGACCCCTACACCCAGAGGTCAAGGGGCTTCACAACAGGACCAACAAACATGTCTTTAAAACCCTTTCCTGGGGGAACACCCACACCAGAAACTGTGTCTATTTAATCACCTGTTTAAAATGTGGTGCACAATATGGGTTAGGGTCTAACACTCTGCTCCAAAGGTTTAGGGTCTAACACTCTGCTCCAAAGGGTTAGGGTCTAACACTATGCTCCAAAGGGTTAGGGTCTAACACTCTCCTCCAAAGGGTTAGGGTCTAACACTCTGCTCCAAAGGTTTAGAGTTAGGGTCTAACACTCTGCTCCAAAGGTTTAGGGTTAGGGTCTAACACTCTCCTCCAAA
>NC_070590.1:27500-35000 GCF_027409825.1 Scomber japonicus
GGCCCGGTGGCTCCGGTGAGTTCGGTGGTTCCGGGACAACCAGAAGCACCGCTGCAGAGCGACGGGACGCTGAGTAACGTGAACCCGGCCTGCAAGCAGCCTGCAGCCCGGGAGCAGCGCGGGGACCGGGCCCCGGTGCTACTGGAGCTACCGGAGCTACCGGTGCTGCTGGAGCTACCGGTGCTACCGGAGTTACCGGTGCTGCCGGAGCTACCGGAGCTACCGGGACCAGACCAGCTGATCAATAACGTTCCGGTGAGCCGGTCCGGACCCGGTGTACCGGGCAGCAGCCTGCAGGACCCGCAGCCCTCTGCAGTGTTCCTACTCTCCCCCCCGGTTCCGGTCCCGGTACCGGAGGCCGGACTCTCTCTGGACGAACCGGCGGAACCGACAGACCGGGACCGGGACTACACGGAGCTGAGACCCGGTCCGGACCCGGAGGGGCTGCAGGACTCCTGCACCGCAGAGGGGGGGCCGGGACCGGGACCGGGACCCGTCCAGAACCTGAACCTGGGCTCCGAGGTCCGGGTCTGCCTGGATCACGTCATAGATGACGCGTTGGTGGTTTCCTTCCGGTTGGGAGAGAAAGTGTTCTCAGGTGTGCTGATGGACGTCACCAGAAGGTATGACGTCACAGTGTCGTAGATGATCAATGCTGATCAGTAAAAGTTGTTATTGGTGTTTATTGATCGTTATTCAGTCTTTACACCGATCACCCATCCCGGGTTAGGGTTAATCAATAATTTAAATAACTTTACTGTTTACTGAGTTTAAATGTTTAACGATCAAAGTCTGCGACTTCTCTACGATGTTCAGTAACGGGTTAGCGTTAGCATCCTGGCTAAAGGGTTAGCGTTAGCATCCTGGCTAGAGTCGTTAGTTCCTTCACCGGGTTCTGTAGTGTTGCAGATGTTCCTCCACCAGGTTCTGTAGTGTTGCAGATGTTCCTCCACCAGGTTCTGTAGTGTTGCAGATGTTCCTTCACCAGGTTCTGTAGTGTTGCAGATGTTCCTTCACCAGGTTCTGTAGTGTTGCAGATGTTCCTTCACCAGGTTCTGTAGTGTTGCAGATGTTCCTCCACCAGGTTCTGTAGTGTTACAGATGTTCCTCCACCGGGTTCTGTAGTGAATTCTCCATTGACTTGTATAGAGACGGTCGCCCCCTGGTGGTCTTTTGATAGAATGCAGCTCTAAGTTACTTCTCCATTGACTTGTATAGAGACGGTCGCCCCCTGGTGGCCTTTTGATAGAATGCAGCTCTAAGTTACTTCTCCATTGACTTGTATAGAGACGGTCGCCCCCTGGTGGCCTTTTGATAGAATGCAGCTCTAAGTTACTTCTCCATTGACTTGTATAGAGACGGTCGCCCCCTGGTGGCCTTTTGATAGAATGCAGCTCTAAGTTACTTCCTGGTTCGACGGATGAAACAAGCGATCTGTGAAAAGTTTCAACACGACAATGATCGGATCGTTGATCGGATCATTGATCGGATCGTTACAGCCGATCTCACAAACTGAATAAAATGCTAAATATCGGATCGGCGGAAAGCGAAATGTTATTGATCGTTTTTTCTTGCTTAAACAAATTCAGTGAAAACAAAGAATCAGAATTAGTTTCATGTGTTTATACGCTGTGATCTCTGCTGTTAACCCTTTAGGACACACCTGAGTTTAAACAAACAGGAAGTAGAGCGGTGGTTCAGTGTGTGTGTGTGTGTGTGTGTGTGTGTGTGTGTGCAGTGTGTGTGTGTGTGTGTGAGTGTGTGTGAGAGTGTGTGTGTGTGTGTGTGTGCAGTGTGTGTGTGTGTGTGTGTGTGTGTGTGTGTGTGTGTGTGTGTGAGTGTGTGTGTGTGTGTGTGTGTGTGTGTGTGTGTGTGTGTGTGTGTGCAGTGTGTGTAAGTGTGTGTGTGTGTGTGTGTGTGTGTGTGTGGGTGTGTGGCAGAATCAATCAATCAATATTTATGAACTAAAAACATCAGATGTTAGGGTTTAAAATGTGTCATTTTATTTTGAAAGTCTGAGACTTTAACTTTCTCATCCTTTGTGTCTCTGTGTGTGTGTGTGTGTGTGTGTCTCTGTGTGTGTGTGTGTGTGTCTCTGTGTGTGTGTGTGTGTGTGTGTCTCTGTGTGTGTGTGTCTCTGTGTGTGTGTGTGTGTGTGTGTGTGTGTGTGTGTAGGTTTGGACCGTACGGTATTCCGATCACAGCTTTTCCGAGACGGGATCGTCCTCCTCTTCAGTCGGACTCCATCAAACAGGAAGAGGTCACCGTCAGCCCCCCCCCTCCTCCTCCTCCTCCCCCCCACTCTTGGACCTCCAAACCGCCGCCGCTGTTCCAGGAGGGGGCGCCGTACCCCCCCCCTCTGCTGATCAGGGACACGTACAACCAGGCGTTACCTCAGCCGCCGCCGCGGAAGATTAAACGCCCGAAGCGGCGCTACCGCAGCGAGGAGCCGACCTCCATCATGAACGCCATCAAGCTCCGCCCCCGCCAGGTGCTCTGCGATAAGTGCAAAGGCGTAGTGGCGTCCGGCGGCCACCGGGAGGCTCGGCGCGGCCCCGTGGACCTGAGGGGCGAGGAGGCGTCCCGGCGGCGGCGCTCGGCAGACGGACCGATCTCGTCCGAGGTGAAACGGCTGCGGAGCGACGATAAGGGAAGCCGCGGCGCCGCGTCGTCAGGGATACGCGTGACATCATCGTCTCACCGCGTCCTGAGGGGCGTGGCTTCGTCTCCGGCGTCCTCGTCCGGCCGCGTGAGGCTGAAGCTCAACTCCAAGAAGGTTCTGACCAAAGGTTCTACTGACCGGTCCAAAGCTCAGCAGGTTCTGAAGAAGCTGGAGAGGAGCTCGCAGCCGCCGTCGCACCGCCGGCCCAAAGACCAGAACCAGAACCAGAACCTGGACCAGAGCCAGAACCAGGACCAGAGCCAGAACCAGGACCGCACCAAGGCCGTCACCCGAGCCGCCGCCCTGCAGAACCACAACCAGAAGGTCCACTTCACCCGCCGGCTGCAGCAGCTCGGCGGCGCCGCCGTCGGACTGAACTCGGCGCTGCCGCCCAGAATGCGGCTCAAACCTCAAAGGTACCGTACCGACGAAGGCCAGGTGCCCCCCCCCTCCTCCCCCCCCGCCTCCCCCCCCACACACAAGCAGAGCGCCCGCTCCTCGCCCCCCAAACCTTCGAGTCCCACACTGAGCCCGGTGCACGCCGTGCAGCCCCCCTCGCCCCCGCCGCCTCCTCCCTGCTGTGCAACCAGTGTTGCCATGGAGACGCAGGAGGTGCAATCTGCTGAGGAAGAGGGGGGGGAGCAGGAGGCGGGAGGAGGTGCTGGACAGGTGGTGGTGGTGGAGCTCCCCCCCCCCTCCTCCTCCTCCTGCTCCTCCTCCTTGGACTCCTCCACCTCACAGTGCAGCTTCACAGAGACCTCTGACCCCCCCCCTCCCGGAGACCCCCCCTCCTCCCCCTGCACCCCCCCGCCCTCCTGCTCCTCCTCCTCATTCGCTCCTCACTGTCCCGCCTCTCCCTCCCCCGTGCCCCCTCCCCCCGGAGAGGAGGAGCCTCAGGTCGGCCGCGAGGAGGAAGATGAGGAGGGAGGCGACCCGAAGAGGCGTCGTAAGTCTTCGACTTCCTCCTCTTCCTCCTCCTGCTCCTCCTCCTCCTCCGTCTTCTCTAAGACCGTGTCCAAGTGCTCGCTGCCCGACGGCCGGACGGTGTGCGTGGGCGACATCGTGTGGGCCAAGATCTACGGCTTCCCGTGGTGGCCGGCGCGCGTGCTGGGCATCACGGTGGCGCGGCGCGGCGACACGGGTCTGGCGGTGCGGCAGGAGGCGCGTGTCTCCTGGTTCGGCTCCCCGACCACTTCCTTCCTGCCGCTCTCCCAGCTGTCGCCCTTCCTCGAGAGCTTCCAGTCGCGTTTCGACAGGAAGAGGAAGGGGCCGTACCGCCGCGCCATCGCCGAGGCCGCCAGCGCCGCCAAGCAGCTGACGCCTGAAGTTCGGGCGCTGCTCACGCAGTTTGAGACGTAGCGAACGCCCCCCCACAGGAAGTGCGTCTGTCAGAGACTCATACAGACGGAGGCGGGGCTTCTCAGGGCAGCGGGGGCGGGGCCTCAGTTTCAGTTCCTTAAAGGGTCAAACCGCTACATACACAGGTTCACTCTTATGATGTCACAGTGATGTCATCAGCAGGAAGTACAGTAAGATTTCCAGAAAGCAGATTTAAGATCTGAATTTAACCTTTTTAGTTTCTTGTCGTCCTTCATCCAGTCGAGCCGAAACCTTTCGTAGAGCATCGAAACCTTTCGTAGAGCACCGAAACCTTTCGTAGAGCACCGAAACCTTTCGTAGAGCGCCGAAACCTCTCGTAGAGCGTCGAAACCTCTCGTAGAGCGCCGAAACCTTTCGTAGAGCATCGAAACCTCTCGTAGAGCGCCGAAACCTCTCGAAACCTTTCGTAGAGCGCCAAAACCTCTCGTAGAGCGTCGAAACCTCTCGTAGAGCGTCGAAACCTCTCGTAGAGCGCCGAAACCTCTCGTAGAGCATCGAAACCTTTCGAAACCTTTCGTAGAGCGCCGAAACCTTTCAAAACCTTTCGTAGAGCATCGAAACCTCTCGTAGAGCGCCGAAACCTCTCGAAACCTTTCGAAACATCTCGTAGAGCATCGAAACCTTTCGAAACCTCTCGTAGAGCATCGAAACCTTTCGAAACCTCTCGTAGAGCGCCGAAACCTCTCGTAGAGCGCCGAAACCTTTCGAAACCTTTCGTAGAGCGCCGAAACCTTTCGAAACCTTTCGTAGAGCGCCGAAACCTCTCGAAACCTTTCGAAACATCTCGTAGAGCATCGAAACCTTTCGAAACCTCTCGTAGAGCGCCGAAACCTCTCGTAGAGCGCCGAAACCTTTCGAAACCTTTCGTAGAGCGCCGAAACCTCTCGAAACCTTTCGAAACATCTCGTAGAGCATCGAAACCTTTCGAAACCTCTCGTAGAGCATCGAAACCTCTCGTAGAGCATCGAAACCTCTCGTAGAGCGCCGAAACCTTTCGAAACCTTTCGTAGAGCGCCGAAACCTCTCGTAGAGCATCGAAACCTCTCGTAGAGCGCCGAAACCTTTCGAAACCTTTCGTAGAGCATCGAAACCTCTCGTAGAGCGCCGAAACCTCTCGAAACCTTTCGTAGAGCATCGAAACCTCTCGAAACCTCTCGTAGAGCGCCGAAACCTCTCGAAACCTTTCGTAGAGCATCGAAACCTTTCGTAGAGCATCGAAACCTCTCGTAGAGCGCCGAAACCTTTCGAAACCTTTCGTAGAGCATCGAAACCTTTCGTAGAGCATTGAAACCTCTCGTAGAGCGCCGAAACCTTTCGTAGAGCATCGAAACCTTTCGTAGAGCATCGAAACCTCTCGTAGAGCATCGAAACCTCTCGTAGAGCATCGAAACCTCTCGTAGAGCGCCGAAACCTTTCGAAACCTTTCGTAGAGCATCGAAACCTCTCGTAGAGCGCCGAAACCTCTCGAAACCTTTCGTAGAGCATCGAAACCTCTCGAAACCTCTCGTAGAGCGCCGAAACCTCTCGAAACCTTTCGTAGAGCATCGAAACCTTTCGTAGAGCATCGAAACCTCTCGTAGAGCGCCGAAACCTTTCGAAACCTTTCGTAGAGCATCGAAACCTTTCGTAGAGCATTGAAACCTCTCGTAGAGCGCCGAAACCTTTCGTAGAGCATCGAAACCTTTCGTAGAGCATCGAAACCTCTCGTAGAGCATCGAAACCTCTCGTAGAGCATCGAAACCTTTCGTAGAGCATCGAAACCTCTCGTAGAGCATCGAAACCTTTCGGAGAGCATCGAAACCTCTCGTAGAGCATCGAAACCTTTCGGAGAGCATCGAAACCTTTCGTAGAGCGCCGAAACCTCTCGAAACCTCTCATAGAGCATCGAAACCTCTCGTAGAGCGCCGAAACCTCTCGTAGAGCATCGAAACCTCTCGTAGAGCGCCGAAACCTCTCGAAACCTTTCGTAGAGCATCGAAACCTTTCGTAGAGCATCGAAACCTTTCGGAGAGCATCGAAACCTTTCGGAGAGCATCGAAACCTTTCGTAGAGCGCCGAAACCTCTCGAAACCTCTCGTAGAGCGCCGAAACCTCTCGTAGAGCGCCGAAACCTCTCGAAACCTTTCGTAGAGCGCCGAAACCTCTCGTAGAGCGCCGAAACCTCTCGAAACCTCTCGTAGAGCATCGAAACCTTTCGTAGAGCATCGAAACCTTTCGTAGAGCGCCGAAACCTTTCGTAGAGCATCGAAACCTTTCGTAGAGCATCGAAACCTCTCGAAACCTTTCGTAGAGCAGCTAATTAAACCGAACCCGTCGGCACGTTTGGATTTCGGGACTTTTTTAAGGTTTTCGGAGTTTAGTCGTTTTTAACTTCAGGTCAAATCAGATCGGACTCGTTATCGTCGTTAGTTTGAATAAAACTTTATTGACTCTTTTCCTGCTCTGACTCGGGTTCGTTTTATGTACCTGTTGCCATGGTGACGGATGTTAAACCTGCTTTCTGGAATCAGCTGCATCATGGGAAATGTAGGAGCTAAACTACTGAATCTTTGATTTCACCTAATCAATAATAAAGGATCAGGTGTTCGCGCTAAGCTAAGCTAAGCTAAGCTAGCTGGGCACACAGGTGATTGGTTGGTTAGAACGATCAGTGTTCTGATTGGACGCCGCAATGACGTTCGGTGTGACGTGATTGGCTGCTGCAGTGTGTGAAACCTGTGTGTCACTTCCTGTTGTGACGGTTCTATCCAAACTGAGGCTCGGGGCCCAAACGGGGTCGAGAGCTGAGCGGTCCAGACCCAAGAATTGATCCGATTGGTTCATAGCTACTGAACGCCCCCCCGCAAGCCAATAGGAGCGCACTACAGTAACCACGGAAACAGTGTTCAGGTATCAGACGTCTGAGGCTGCTGATTGGCTCGTTAACAGTGTTTTGATTGGGCTGCCGTGTGGTCATGTGACTGTTCAGCCAATCAGCTTCACACCTGCAGACAGGTGAGACCTGCCAGCTGCTCCCTGATGATGATGATGATGATGATGATGATGATGATGAAGGTGTATTTTCCCTCTCTGCTGTCGTAGCCTGTCGGACTCTCTTTACCGTCTGTTTGCAGATCAGAGACTAAAACAGACGAGTCGACTGTGTACATGTTTCTTTTTTTCTGATGTTTTAAAAATTAATAAACTGTCAAATTTCTCTTTGAATCGTCGTCATCTCGTTCTTCTTTCTGCTTTGCTGCAGATTTTCTCACCTGCAAACAGATTAAATGGTAAATGAGTCTGCAGAGATGTTTCCCCCAAAACATCAGCAACGAGAAAATCTGACCTTTGACCTTTGACCTTTGACCCCTGATGAACCCTGAAACCCTGAAACACATAAAACACGTTGCTGGTTTTAGGGGAAACATCTCTGATCATCAGAGTGGGAAAATACAGCAGACTAAATACTGGAACAGAAT
>NC_070590.1:37500-62500 GCF_027409825.1 Scomber japonicus
AAGACAAAATCACATTAAATCACATGATGATCTTCCTCATGACACGTAAACACGTCAAAATACTATATATATATATATATACATATATATATATATATATATGTATATATATATATAACCCTAACATCAATACTTCATAATAAAATAGATAAAGTTTACAGTTAGACTCAGAGAGGAAGCAACAGTGGTAATATCAACTGATGACATCATCAGTAACACCTGTCTCTCTCTCTCTCTCTGTGATGACATCATCAGTAACACCTCTCTCTCTCTCTCTCTGTGATGACATCATCAGTAACACTGTCTCTCTCTCTGTGATGACATCATCAGTAACACCTGTCTCTCTCTCTCTGTGATGACATCATCAGTAACACCTGTCTCTCTCTCTGTGATGACATCATCAGTAACACCTGTCTCTCTCTCTGTGATGACATCAGTAACACCTCTCTCTCTCTCTCTGTGATGACATCATCAGTAACACCTCTCTCTCTCTCTGTGATGACATCATCAGTAACATCTGTCTCTCTCTCTCTCTCTCTCTGTGATGACATCAGTAACACCTATCTCTCTCTCTGTGATGACATCATCAGTAACATCTGTCTCTCTCTCTCTCTCTCTCTGTGATGACATCAGTAACACCTATCTCTCTCTCTGTGATGACATCATCAGTAACACCTATCTCTCTCTCTGTGATGACATCATCAGTAACACCTGTCTCTCTCTCTGTGATGACATCATCAGTAACACCTCTCTCTCTCTCTCTGTGATGACATCATCAGTAACACCTGTCTCTCTCTCTGTGATGACATCATCAGTAACACCTCTCTCTCTCTCTCTCTGTGATGACATCATCAGTAACACCTGTCTCTCTCTCTCTCTCTCTCTGTGATGACATCATCAGTAACACCTGTCTCTCTCTCTCTCTGTGATGACATCATCAGTAACACCTGTCTCTCTCTCTGTGATGACATCATCAGTAACACCTGTCTCTCTCTCTGTGATGACATCATCAGTAACACCTGTCTCTCTCTCTGTGATGACATCAGTAACACCTCTCTCTCTCTCTCTGTGATGACATCATCAGTAACACCTGTCTCTCTCTCTCTGTGATGACATCATCAGTAACACCTGTCTCTCTCTCTGTGATGACATCATCAGTAACACCTGTCTCTCTCTCCGCAGCGCCACGTCTCTGAAGAGCTACTGAGAATCCTGAGCTGTGATTGGCTGAGAGTCTGTGGGCGGAGTCAGAGCGGCTGATGATCAATCAATGATTCATAATTATTTAAATGAAGAGTTTATATTTATAATGAGCGTTACCATGGAGATCAGATCGATTACAGGTTTATGTTGCGTCCTCCAATCAACACACTGATTAAGCAATCATCGACCAATCAGTGAGCAGATTAACTTTTTATTTTTTATGTTGATGCTGAGTTTTCCCATTTTTTCTGACACACCTGAACACACCTAAACCTGGAGACAGACAGGTGAGAGACAGACAGGTGAGGGACAGATAGGTGAGGGACAGATAGGTGAGACAGACAGGTGAGGGACAGACAGGTGAGAGACAGACAGGTGAGAGGCAGACAGGTGAGGGACAGACAGGTGAGACATAGACAGGTGAGACACAGACAGGTGAGGGACAGACAGGTGAGAGACAGATAGGTGAGAGACAGACAGGTGAGGGACAGACAGGTGAGAGGCAGACAGGTGAGGGACAGACAGGTGAGACATAGACAGGTGAGGGACAGACAGGTGAGGGACAGACAGGTGAGACATAGACAGGTGAGATACAGACAGGTGAGAGGCAGACAGGTGAGGGACAGACAGGTGAGACATAGACAGGTGAGGGACAGACAGGTGAGACACAGACAGGTGAGGGACAGACAGGTGAGAGGCAGACAGGTGAGACAGACAGGTGAGGGACAGACAGGTGAGGGACAGACAGGTGAGAGACAGACAGGTGAGGGACAGACAGGTGAGACAGACAGGTGAGGGACAGACAGGTGAGGGACAGATAGGTGAGACAGACAGGTGAGATACAGACAGGTGAGACAGACAGATGAGACAGACAGATGAGAGACAGACAGGTGAGGGACAGACAGGTGAGACAGACAGATGAGACAGACAGGTGAGGGACAGACAGCTCTGATGTGAAAACGATGCAACATGTGAAGAATCTTATTATTAATGTAATTACTGTACAAACTGAAGATGATGATGATAAAGATGATGAAGATGATGAAGATGATAAATGCAATAAAAATGTTGCATGTGTGAAATAAATTTGCTCATTTCACTTTTAAAAGTCGACGTGACGATTTATTTCCTGCACATGTTCGTTATCTACTTCCTGTTATCTACTTCCTGTTATCTACTTCCTGTCACTCGTTAGGATCAATAATCAGTGATTAGCTCCCTTCTGACACGTACAGGTGTGTGTGTGTGTGTGTGTGTGTGACTGTGTGTGTGTGTGTGTGTGTGACTGTGTGTGTGTGTGTGTGTGTGTGTGTGTGTGTGTGTGTGTGTGTGTGACTGTGTGTGTGTGTGTGTGTGTGTAATGGTTAATAAAGTTAATCTCTGCGGACTTTCACCTGAAACACACACAGTGACACTCTCCAGTAGCTGTTCGGTTGGGTTAGGGTACCCTAACCCTTTGCGGACTTTCACCTGAAACACACACACACACACACACACACACACACACACACACACTCTCCAGTAGCTGGTCGGTTGGCGAGCAGGTAGGACGCAGACGTCAGGCGGCTGGAGCTGAAATGGAAAACGACTTTAAGGTAAACTGATCTTTATTTTTCTGAATGATTGAGTCGCTGTGACAGGTGAGCAGTTAGACAGGTGGACAGGTAGACAGGTGAGCAGGTAGACAGGTGAGCAGGTAGACAGGTAGACAGGTGGACAGGTAGACAGGTGAGCAGGTAGACAGGTGAACAGGTAGACAGGTGAGCAGGTAGACAGGTGAGCAGGTAGACAGGAAGACAGGTGGACAGGTAGACAGGTGAGCAGGTAGACAGGTGGACAGGTAGACAGGTGAACAGGTAGACAGGTGAGCAGGTAGACAGGTGAGCAGGTGAACAGGTGAGCAGGTAGACAGGTGAACAGGTAGACAGGTGGACAGGTGAGCAGGTAGACAGGTGAACAGGTAGACAGGTGGACAGGTGAGCAGGTAGACAGGTGGACAGGTGGACAGGTAGACAGGTGAGCAGGTAGACAGGTGAGCAGGTGGACAGGTGGACAGGTAGACAGGTGAACAGGTGAGCAGGTAGACAGGTGAGCAGGTGGACAGGTGGACAGGTAGACAGGTGAACAGGTGAGCAGGTAGACAGGTGAACAAGTGAGCAGGTAGACAGGTAAACAGGTAGACAGGTAGACAGGTGGACAGGTAGACAGGTGAACAGGTAGACAGGTAGACAGGTGAGCAGGTAGACAGGTGGACAGGTGAACAGGTAGACAGGTGAACAGGTGAGCAGGTAGGCAGGTAGACAGGTAGACAGGTGGACAGGTGAGCAGGTAGACAGGTAGACAGGTGAGCAGGTAGACAGGTGGACAGGTGAGCAGGTAGACAGGTGGACAGGTGAGCAGGTAGACAGGTAGACAGGTGAGCAGGTAGACAGGTAGACAGGTGAGCAGGTAGACAGGTGAGCAGGTGGACAGGTGGACAGGTAGACAGGTGAGCAGGTATACAGGTGAGCAGGTGGACAGGTAGACAGGTGGACAGGTGAGCAGGTGAACAATGACTTCACTTTTATCTTTGTTTCAATGAAGACATCCAGCTGATGTTCAGTTTGTGTTGGACGACAGTCCTCCAGTTATAGTTATATATATATATATATATATAAAGATATTAATATAATTATAACTATATATACATATATAACCCTATATTATACTTTACTATATAGGGTTATATATGTATATATAGTTATAGTTATATATAAATATAGTTAGGGTTATATATGTTAGGCTATATAGTTATAACCCTAACTATAACTATATATAACTGGAGGGTTATAACTATATAGCCTAACATATATAACCCTATATTAATAAATATAGGGTTATATATGTGTGTGTGTGTGTGTGTGTGTGTGTCTATGTGTGTGTGTATGTGTGTGTGTGTGTGTGTGTGTGTGTGTGTGTGTGTGTGTTGTCTCTGTCTCTGTTTTGTGTAATCTGGGTCGGGGTCCACGTGTTGACCTACATTACTTCCTGTCCTCTCAGGACCATTCAAACCAGTTCAGTACTGGGTCAGAAAGACCCGACCGGTTCAGTACTGGGCCAGAAAGACCCGCCCAGTTCAGTACTGGGTCAGAAAGACCCGCCCAGTTCAGTACTGGGACAGAAAGACCCGCCCGGTTCAGTACTGGGTCAGAAAGACCCGACCGGTTCGGTACTGGGTCAGAAAGACCCGACCGGTTCAGTACTGGGACAGAAAGACCCGCCCGGTTCAGTACTGGGCCAGAAAGACCCGCCCAGTTCAGTACTGGGACAGAAAGACCCGCCCGGTTCAGTACTGGGTCAGAAAGACCCGCCCGGTTCAGTACTGGGACAGAAAGACCCGCCCGGTTCAGTACTGGGTCAGAAAGACCCGCCCGGTTCAGTACTGGGACAGAAAGACCCGACCGGTTCAGTACTGGGTCAGAAAGACCCGCCCTGTTCAGTACTGGGTCAGAAAGACCCGCCCGGTTCAGTACTGGGTCAGAAAGACCCGCCCGGTTCTCCAGTAACATGTGAAACCAGTTCTACTGAAACTGTATTTAATATATAACAGTTACACTAATTAATTCGTACGTTAAACTACGCGAGGACGCTTTATAATTCGTACGTTAAACTACGCGAGGACGCTTAATAATTCGTACGTTAAACTACGCGAGGACGCTTTATAATTCGTACGTTAAACTACGATTGGACGCTTTATAATTCGTACGTTAAACTACGCGAGGACGCTTTATAATTCGTACCTTAAACTACGATTGGACGCTTAATAATTTGTACGTTAAACTACGCGAGGACTCTTTATAATTCGTACGTTAAACTACGCGAGGACGCTTTATAATTCGTACGTTAGACTACGATTGGACGCTTTATAATTCGTACGTTAGACTACGCGAGGACGCTTAATAATTCGTACTTTAAACTACGCGAGGACGCTTTATAATTCGTACGTTAGACTACGATTGGACGCTTTATAATTCGTACGTTAGACTACGCGAGGACGCTTAATAATTCGTACGTTAAACTACGCGAGGACGCTTTATAATTCGTACGTTAGACTACGATTGGACGCTTTATAATACGTACTTTAAACTACGGGAGGACGCTTAATAATTCGTACGTTAGACTACACGAGGACGCTTTATAATACGTACTTTAAACTACGGGAGGACGCTTAATAATTCTTACGTTAAACTACGATTGGACGCTTTATAATTCGTACGTTAGACTACGCGAGGACGCTTAATAATTCGTACGTTAAACTACGCGAGGACTCTTTATAATTCGTACGTTAAACTACGCGAGGACGCTTTATAATTCGTACGTTAGACTACGATTGGACGCTTTATAATACGTACTTTAAACTACGGGAGGACGCTTAATAATTCGTACGTTAGACTACGCGAGGACGCTTTATAATTCGTACGTTAAACTACGCGAGGACGCTTTATAATTCGTACGTTAAACTACGATTGGACGCTTAATAATTCGTATGTTAGACTACGCGAGGACGCTTTATAATTCGTACGTTAGACTACGCGAGGACGCTTAATAATTCGTACGTTAAACTACGCGAGGACGCTTAATAATTCGTATGTTAGACTACGCGAGGACGCTTTATAATTCGTACGTTAGACTACGCGAGGACGCTTAATAATTCGTACGTTAAACTACGCGAGGACGCTTTATAATTCGTACGTTAGACTACGATTGGACGCTTTATAATACGTACTTTAAACTACGCGAGGACGCTTTATAATTCGTACGTTAGACTACGCGAGGACGCTTTATAATATGTACGTTAAACTACGCGAGGACGCTTTATAATTCGTACGTTAAACTACGCGAGGACGCTTAATAATTCGTACGTTAGACTACGCGAGGACGCTTAATAATTCGTACGTTAAACTACGCGAGGACGCTTTATAATTCGTACGTTAGACTACGCGAGGACGCTTAATAATTCGTACGTTAAACTACGCGAGGACGCTTTATAATTCGTACGTTAGACTACGCGAGGACGCTTAATAATTAGTACGTTAAACTACGCGAGGACGCTTAATAATTCGTACGTTAAACTACGCGAGGACGCTTAATAATTCGTACGTTAAACTACGCGAGGACGCTTTATAATATGTACGTTAAACTACGCGAGGACGCTTTATAATTCGTACGTTAGACTACGCGAGGACGCTTAATAATTCGTACGTTAGACTACGCGAGGACGCTTAATAATTCGTACGTTAAACTACGCGAGGACGCTTAATAATTCGTACGTTAAACTACGCGAGGACGCTTTATAATTCGTACGTTAAACTACGCGAGGACGCTTAATAATTCGTACGTTAAACTACGCGAGGACGCTTTATAATTCGTACGTTAGACTACGATTGGACGCTTTATAATTCGTACGTTAGACTACGCGAGGACGCTTAATAATTCGTACGTTAAACTACGCGAGGACGCTTTATAATTCGTACGTTAGACTACGATTGGACGCTTTATAATTCGTACGTTAGACTACGCGAGGACGCTTAATAATTCGTACGTTAAACTACGCGAGGACGCTTTATAATTCGTACGTTAGACTACGATTGGACGCTTTATAATACGTACTTTAAACTACGGGAGGACGCTTAATAATTCGTACGTTAGACTACACGAGGACGCTTTATAATACGTACTTTAAACTACGGGAGGACGCTTAATAATTCTTACGTTAAACTACGATTGGACGCTTTATAATTCGTACGTTAGACTACGCGAGGACGCTTAATAATTCGTACGTTAAACTACGCGAGGACTCTTTATAATTCGTACGTTAAACTACGCGAGGACGCTTTATAATTCGTACGTTAGACTACGATTGGACGCTTTATAATACGTACTTTAAACTACGGGAGGACGCTTTATAATTCGTACGTTAGACTACGCGAGGACGCTTTATAATATGTACGTTAAACTACGCGAGGACGCTTTATAATTCGTACGTTAAACTACGCGAGGACGCTTAATAATTCGTACGTTAGACTACGCGAGGACGCTTAATAATTCGTACGTTAAACTACGCGAGGACGCTTTATAATTCGTACGTTAGACTACGCGAGGACGCTTAATAATTCGTACGTTAAACTACGCGAGGACGCTTTATAATTCGTACGTTAGACTACGCGAGGACGCTTTATAATTCGTACGTTAAACTACGATTGGACGCTTAATAATTCGTATGCTAGACTACGCGAGGACGCTTTATAATTCGTACGTTAGACTACGCGAGGACGCTTTATAATTCGTACGTTAAACTACGCGAGGACGCTTAATAATTCGTACGTTAAACTACGCGAGGACGCTTTATAATTCGTACGTTAGACTACGCGAGGACGCTTTATAATTCGTACGTTAGACTACGCGAGGACGCTTAATAATTCGTACGTTAAACTACGCGAGGACGCTTTATAATTCGTACGTTAGACTACGCGAGGACGCTTTATAATTCGTACGTTAAACTACGATTGGACGCTTAATAATTCGTATGCTAGACTACGCGAGGACGCTTAATAATTCGTACGTTAGACTACGCGAGGACGCTTTATAATTCGTACGTTAAACTACGCGAGGACGCTTTATAATTCGTACGTTAAACTACGATTGGACGCTTAATAATTCGTATGCTAGACTACGCGAGGACGCTTTATAATTCGTACGTTAGACTACGCGAGGACGCTTAATAATTCGTACGTTAAACTACGCGAGGACGCTTAATAATTCGTATGTTAGACTACGCGAGGACGCTTTATAATTCGTACGTTAGACTACGCGAGGACGCTTAATAATTCGTACGTTAAACTACGCGAGGACGCTTTATAATTCGTACGTTAGACTACGCGAGGACGCTTAATAATTCGTACGTTAAACTACGCGAGGACGCTTTATAATTCGTACGTTAGACTACGCGAGGACGCTTAATAATTCGTACGTTAAACTACGCGAGGACGCTTTATAATTCGTACGTTAGACTACGCGAGGACGCTTAATAATTAGTACGTTAAACTACGCGAGGACGCTTAATAATTCGTACGTTAAACTACGCGAGGACGCTTAATAATTCGTACGTTAAACTACGCGAGGACGCTTTATAATATGTACGTTAAACTACGCGAGGACGCTTTATAATTCGTACGTTAAACTACGCGAGGACGCTTAATAATTCGTACGTTAAACTACGCGAGGACGCTTTATAATTCGTACGTTAGACTACGCGAGGACGCTTAATAATTCGTACGTTAGACTACGCGAGGACGCTTAATAATTCGTACGTTAAACTACGCGAGGACGCTTAATAATTCGTACGTTAAACTACGCGAGGACGCTTTATAATTCGTACGTTAAACTACGCGAGGACGCTTAATAATTCGTACGTTAAACTACGCGAGGACGCTTTATAATTCGTACGTTAGACTACGATTGGACGCTTTATAATTCGTACGTTAGACTACGCGAGGACGCTTAATAATTCGTACGTTAAACTACGCGAGGACGCTTTATAATTCGTACGTTAGACTACGATTGGACGCTTTATAATACGTACTTTAAACTACGGGAGGACGCTTAATAATTCGTACGTTAGACTACACGAGGACGCTTTATAATACGTACTTTAAACTACGGGAGGACGCTTAATAATTCTTACGTTAAACTACGATTGGACGCTTTATAATTCGTACGTTAGACTACGCGAGGACGCTTAATAATTCGTACGTTAAACTACGCGAGGACTCTTTATAATTCGTACGTTAAACTACGCGAGGACGCTTTATAATTCGTACGTTAGACTACGATTGGACGCTTTATAATACGTACTTTAAACTACGGGAGGACGCTTAATAATTCGTACGTTAGACTACGCGAGGACGCTTTATAATTCGTACGTTAAACTACGCGAGGACGCTTTATAATTCGTACGTTAAACTACGATTGGACGCTTAATAATTCGTATGTTAGACTACGCGAGGACGCTTTATAATTCGTACGTTAGACTACGCGAGGACGCTTAATAATTCGTACGTTAAACTACGCGAGGACGCTTAATAATTCGTATGTTAGACTACGCGAGGACGCTTTATAATTCGTACGTTAGACTACGCGAGGACGCTTAATAATTCGTACGTTAAACTACGCGAGGACGCTTTATAATTCGTACGTTAGACTACGATTGGACGCTTTATAATACGTACTTTAAACTACGGGAGGACGCTTTATAATTCGTACGTTAGACTACGCGAGGACGCTTTATAATATGTACGTTAAACTACGCGAGGACGCTTTATAATTCGTACGTTAAACTACGCGAGGACGCTTAATAATTCGTACGTTAGACTACGCGAGGACGCTTAATAATTCGTACGTTAAACTACGCGAGGACGCTTTATAATTCGTACGTTAGACTACGCGAGGACGCTTAATAATTCGTACGTTAAACTACGCGAGGACGCTTTATAATTCGTACGTTAGACTACGCGAGGACGCTTAATAATTAGTACGTTAAACTACGCGAGGACGCTTAATAATTCGTACGTTAAACTACGCGAGGACGCTTAATAATTCGTACGTTAAACTACGCGAGGACGCTTTATAATATGTACGTTAAACTACGCGAGGACGCTTTATAATTCGTACGTTAAACTACGCGAGGACGCTTAATAATTCGTACGTTAAACTACGCGAGGACGCTTAATAATTCGTACGTTAAACTACGCGAGGACGCTTTATAATTCGTACGTTAGACTACGCGAGGACGCTTAATAATTCGTACGTTAGACTACGCGAGGACGCTTAATAATTCGTACGTTAAACTACGCGAGGACGCTTAATAATTCGTACGTTAAACTACGCGAGGACGCTTTATAATTCGTACGTTAAACTACGCGAGGACGCTTAATAATTCGTACGTTAAACTACGCGAGGACGCTTTATAATTCGTACGTTAGACTACGATTGGACGCTTTATAATTCGTACGTTAGACTACGCGAGGACGCTTAATAATTCGTACGTTAAACTACGCGAGGACGCTTTATAATTCGTACGTTAGACTACGATTGGACGCTTTATAATTCGTACGTTAGACTACGCGAGGACGCTTAATAATTCGTACGTTAAACTACGCGAGGACGCTTTATAATTCGTACGTTAGACTACGATTGGACGCTTTATAATACGTACTTTAAACTACGGGAGGACGCTTAATAATTCGTACGTTAGACTACACGAGGACGCTTTATAATACGTACTTTAAACTACGGGAGGACGCTTAATAATTCTTACGTTAAACTACGATTGGACGCTTTATAATTCGTACGTTAGACTACGCGAGGACGCTTAATAATTCGTACGTTAAACTACGCGAGGACTCTTTATAATTCGTACGTTAAACTACGCGAGGACGCTTTATAATTCGTACGTTAGACTACGATTGGACGCTTTATAATACGTACTTTAAACTACGGGAGGACGCTTAATAATTCGTACGTTAGACTACGCGAGGACGCTTTATAATTCGTACGTTAAACTACGCGAGGACGCTTTATAATTCGTACGTTAAACTACGATTGGACGCTTAATAATTCGTATGTTAGACTACGCGAGGACGCTTTATAATTCGTACGTTAGACTACGCGAGGACGCTTAATAATTCGTACGTTAAACTACGCGAGGACGCTTAATAATTCGTATGTTAGACTACGCGAGGACGCTTTATAATTCGTACGTTAGACTACGCGAGGACGCTTAATAATTCGTACGTTAAACTACGCGAGGACGCTTTATAATTCGTACGTTAGACTACGATTGGACGCTTTATAATACGTACTTTAAACTACGGGAGGACGCTTTATAATTCGTACGTTAGACTACGCGAGGACGCTTTATAATATGTACGTTAAACTACGCGAGGACGCTTTATAATTCGTACGTTAAACTACGCGAGGACGCTTAATAATTCGTACGTTAGACTACGCGAGGACGCTTAATAATTCGTACGTTAAACTACGCGAGGACGCTTTATAATTCGTACGTTAGACTACGCGAGGACGCTTAATAATTCGTACGTTAAACTACGCGAGGACGCTTTATAATTCGTACGTTAGACTACGCGAGGACGCTTAATAATTAGTACGTTAAACTACGCGAGGACGCTTAATAATTCGTACGTTAAACTACGCGAGGACGCTTAATAATTCGTACGTTAAACTACGCGAGGACGCTTTATAATATGTACGTTAAACTACGCGAGGACGCTTTATAATTCGTACGTTAAACTACGCGAGGACGCTTAATAATTCGTACGTTAAACTACGCGAGGACGCTTAATAATTCGTACGTTAAACTACGCGAGGACTCTTTATAATTCGTACGTTAAACTACGCGAGGACGCTTTATAATTCGTACGTTAGACTACGATTGGACGCTTTATAATTCGTACGTTAGACTACGCGAGGACGCTTAATAATTCGTACGTTAAACTACGCGAGGACGCTTTATAATTCGTACGTTAGACTACGATTGGACGCTTTATAATACGTACTTTAAACTACGGGAGGACGCTTAATAATTCGTACGTTAGACTACACGAGGACGCTTTATAATACGTACTTTAAACTACGGGAGGACGCTTAATAATTCTTACGTTAAACTACGATTGGACGCTTTATAATTCGTACGTTAGACTACGCGAGGACGCTTAATAATTCGTACGTTAAACTACGCGAGGACTCTTTATAATTCGTACGTTAAACTACGCGAGGACGCTTTATAATTCGTACGTTAGACTACGATTGGACGCTTTATAATTCGTACGTTAAACTACGATTGGACGCTTAATAATTCGTATGTTAGACTACGCGAGGACGCTTTATAATTCGTACGTTAAACTACGCGAGGACGCTTTATAATTCGTACGTTAAACTACGATTGGACGCTTAATAATTCGTATGTTAGACTACGCGAGGACGCTTTATAATTCGTACGTTAGACTACGCGAGGACGCTTAATAATTCGTACGTTAAACTACGCGAGGACGCTTAATAATTCGTATGTTAGACTACGCGAGGACGCTTTATAATTCGTACGTTAGACTACGCGAGGACGCTTAATAATTCGTACGTTAAACTACGCGAGGACGCTTTATAATTCGTACGTTAGACTACGATTGGACGCTTTATAATACGTACTTTAAACTACGGGAGGACGCTTTATAATTCGTACGTTAGACTACGCGAGGACGCTTTATAATATGTACGTTAAACTACGCGAGGACGCTTTATAATTCGTACGTTAAACTACGCGAGGACGCTTAATAATTCGTACGTTAGACTACGCGAGGACGCTTAATAATTCGTACGTTAAACTACGCGAGGACGCTTTATAATTCGTACGTTAGACTACGCGAGGACGCTTAATAATTCGTACGTTAAACTACGCGAGGACGCTTTATAATTCGTACGTTAGACTACGCGAGGACGCTTAATAATTAGTACGTTAAACTACGCGAGGACGCTTAATAATTCGTACGTTAAACTACGCGAGGACGCTTAATAATTCGTACGTTAAACTACGCGAGGACGCTTTATAATATGTACGTTAAACTACGCGAGGACGCTTTATAATTCGTACGTTAAACTACGCGAGGACGCTTAATAATTCGTACGTTAAACTACGCGAGGACGCTTAATAATTCGTACGTTAAACTACGCGAGGACGCTTTATAATTCGTACGTTAGACTACGCGAGGACGCTTAATAATTCGTACGTTAGACTACGCGAGGACGCTTAATAATTCGTACGTTAAACTACGCGAGGACGCTTAATAATTCGTACGTTAAACTACGCGAGGACGCTTTATAATTCGTACGTTAAACTACGCGAGAACGCTTTCTAATTCGTACGTTAAACTACGATTGGACGCTTAATAATTCGTACTTTAAACTACGCGAGGACGCTTAATAATTCGTACTTTAAACTACGCGAGGACGCTTTATAATTCGTACGTTAAACTACGATTGGACGCTTAATAATTCGTACTTTAAACTACGCGAGGACGCTTAATAATTCGTACGTTAAACTACGCGAGGACGCTTAATAATTCGTACGTTAAACTACGCGAGGACGCTTAATAATTCGTACCTTAAACTACGCGAGGACGCTTTATAATTCGTACGTTAAACTACGATTGGACGCTTAATAATTCGTACGTTAAACTACGCGAGGACGCTTTATAATTCGTACGTTAAACTACGATTGGACGCTTAATAATTCGTACGTTAAACTACGCGAGGACGCTTTATAATTCGTACGTTAGACTACGCGAGGACGCTTTATAATTCGTACGTTAGACTACGCGAGGACGCTTAATAATTCGTACGTTAAACTACGCGAGGACGCTTAATAATTCGTACGTTAAACTACGCGAGGACGCTTTATAATTCGTACGTTAAACTACGCGAGGACGCTTAATAATTCGTACGTTAAACTACGCGAGGACGCTTAATAATTCGTACGTTAAACTACGCGAGGACGCTTTATAATTCGTACGTTAGACTACGCGAGGACGCTTAATAATTCGTACGTTAAACTACGCGAGGACGCTTAATAATTCGTACGTTAAACTACGCGAGGACGCTTAATAATTCGTACGTTAAACTACGCGAGGACGCTTTATAATTCGTACGTTAAACTACGATTGGACGCTTAATAATTCGTACTTTAAACTACGCGAGGACGCTTTATAATTCGTACGTTAAACTACGATTGGACGCTTAATAATTCGTACTTTAAACTACGCGAGGACGCTTAATAATTCGTACGTTAAACTACGCGAGGACGCTTTATAATACGTACTTTAAACTACGCGAGTACGCTTTATAATTCGTACGTTAGACTACGCGAGGACGCTTTATAATTCGTACGTTAAACTACGCGAGGACGCTTAATAACTCGTACGTTAAACTACGCGAGGACGCTTAATAATTCGTACGTTAAACTACGCGAGGACGCTTAATAATTCGTACGTTAAACAACGCGAGGACGCTTAATAATTCGTACGTTAAACTACGCGAGGACGCTTTATAATTCGTACATTAAACTACGCGAGGACGCTTTATAATTCGTACGTTAAACTACGATTGGACGCTTAATAATTCGTACGTTAAACTACGCGAGGACGCTTTATAATTCGTACGTTAAACTACGCGAGGACGCTTAATAATTCGTACGTTAAACTACGCGAGGACGCTTTATAATTCGTACGTTAAACTACGATTGGACGCTTAATAATTCGTACGTTAAACTACGCGAGGACGCTTTATAATTCGTACGTTAGACTACGCGAGGACGCTTTATAATTTGTACGTTAAACTACGCGAGGACGCTTAATAATTCGTACGTTAAACTACGCGAGGACGCTTTATAATTCGTACGTTAAACTACGCGAGGACGCTTAATAATTCGTACGTTAAACTACGCGAGGACGCTTTATAATTCGTACGTTAAACTACGATTGGACGCTTAATAATTCGTACGTTAAACTACGCGAGGACGCTTTATAATTCGTACGTTAGACTACGCGAGGACGCTTTATAATTTGTACGTTAAACTACGCGAGGACGCTTAATAATTCGTACGTTAAACTACGCGAGGACGCTTAATAATTCGTACGTTAAACTACGCGAGGACGCTTAATAATTCGTACGTTAAACTACGCGAGGACGCTTAATAATTCGTACGTTAAACTACGCGAGGACGCTTTATAATTCGTACGTTAAACTACGATTGGACGCTTAATAATTCGTACGTTAAACTACGCGAGGACGCTTTATAATTCGTACGTTAGACTACGCGAGGACGCTTTATAATTTGTACGTTAAACTACGCGAGGACGCTTAATAATTCGTACGTTAAACAACGCGAGGACGCTTAATAATTAGTACGTTAAACTACGCGAGGACGCTTTATAATTCGTACGTTAAACTACGATTGGACGCTTAATAATTCGTACGTTAAACTACGCGAGGACGCTTTATAATTCGTACGTTAAACTACGCGAGGACGCTTAATAATTCGTACGTTAAACTACGCGAGGACGCTTAATAATTCGTACGTTAAACTACGCGAGGACGCTTTATAATTCGTACGTTAAACTACGATTGGACGCTTAATAATTCGTACGTTAAACTACGCGAGGACGCTTTATAATTTGTACGTTAAACTACGCGAGGACGCTTAATAATTCGTACGTTAAACTACGCGAGGACGCTTAATAATTCGTACGTTAAACTACGCGAGGACGCTTAATAATTCGTACGTTAAACTACGCGAGGACGCTTAATAATTCGTACGTTAAACTACGCGAGGACGCTTTATAATTCGTACGTTAAACTACGATTGGACGCTTAATAATTCGTACGTTAAACTACGCGAGGACGCTTTATAATTCGTACGTTAGACTACGCGAGGACGCTTTATAATTTGTACGTTAAACTACGCGAGGACGCTTAATAATTCGTACGTTAAACTACGCGAGGACGCTTAATAATTCGTACGTTAAACTACGCGAGGACGCTTTATAATTCGTACGTTAAACTACGCGAGGACGCTTAATAATTCGTACGTTAAACTACGCGAGGACGCTTAATAATTCGTACGTTAAACTACGCGAGGACGCTTAATAATTCGTACGTTAAACTACGCGAGGACGCTTTATAATTCGTACGTTAGACTACGCGAGGACGCTTTATAATTCGTACGTTAAACTTCGCGAGGACGCTTAATAATTCGTACGTTAAACTACGATTGGACGCTTAATAATTCGTACGTTAAACTACGCGAGGACGCTTTATAATTCGTACGTTAGACTACGCGAGGACGCTTAATAATTCGTACGTTAGACTACGCGAGGACGCTTAATAATTCGTACGTTAAACTACGCGAGGACGCTTAATAATTCGTACGTTAAACTACGCGAGGACGCTTTATAATTCGTACGTTAAACTACGCGAGAACGCTTTATAATTCGTACGTTAAACTATGCGAGGACGCTTAATAATTCGTACGTTAAACTACGCGAGGACGCTTAATAATTCGTACGTTAAACTACGCGAGGACGCTTTATAATTCGTACGTTAAACTACGATTGGACGCTTAATAATTCGTACTTTAAACTACGCGAGGACGCTTTATAATTCGTACGTTAAACTACGATTGGACGCTTAATAATTCGTACTTTAAACTACGCGAGGACGCTTAATAATTCGTACGTTAAACTACGCGAGGACGCTTTATAATACGTACTTTAAACTACGCGAGTACGCTTTATAATTCGTACGTTAGACTACGCGAGGACGCTTTATAATTCGTACGTTAAACTACGCGAGGACGCTTAATAATTCGTACGTTAAACTACGCGAGGACGCTTAATAATTCGTACGTTAAACTACGCGAGGACGCTTAATAATTCGTACGTTAAACAACGCGAGGACGCTTAATAATTCGTACGTTAAACTACGCGAGGACGCTTTATAATTCGTACATTAAACTACGCGAGGACGCTTTATAATTCGTACGTTAAACTACGATTGGACGCTTAATAATTCGTACGTTAAACTACGCGAGGACGCTTTATAATTCGTACGTTAAACTACGCGAGGACGCTTAATAATTCGTACGTTAAACTACGCGAGGACGCTTAATAATTCGTACGTTAAACAACGCGAGGACGCTTTATAATTCGTACATTAAACTACGCGAGGACGCTTAATAATTCGTACGTTAAACTACGCGAGGACGCTTAATAATTCGTACGTTAAACTACGCGAGGACGCTTTATAATTCGTACGTTAGACTACGCGAGGACGCTTAATAATTCGTACGTTAAACTACGCGAGGACGCTTAATAATTCGTACGTTAAACTACGCGAGGACGCTTTATAATTCGTACGTTAAACTACGATTGGACGCTTAATAATTCGTACGTTAAACTACGCGAGGACGCTTTATAATTCGTACGTTAGACTACGCGAGGACGCTTTATAATTTGTACGTTAAACTACGCGAGGACGCTTAATAATTCGTACGTTAAACTACGCGAGGACGCTTAATAATTCGTACGTTAAACTACGCGAGGACGCTTTATAATTCGTACGTTAAACTACGCGAGGACGCTTAATAATTCGTACGTTAAACTACGCGAGGACGCTTAATAATTCGTACGTTAAACTACGCGAGGACGCTTAATAATTCGTACGTTAAACTACGCGAGGACGCTTTATAATTCGTACGTTAGACTACGCGAGGACGCTTAATAATTCGTACGTTAAACTACGCGAGGACGCTTAATAATTCGTACGTTAAACTACGCGAGGACGCTTAATAATTCGTACGTTAAACTACGCGAGGACGCTTTATAATTCGTACGTTAAACTACGATTGGACGCTTAATAATTCGTACTTTAAACTACGCGAGGACGCTTTATAATTCGTACGTTAAACTACGATTGGACGCTTAATAATTCGTACTTTAAACTACGCGAGGACGCTTAATAATTCGTACGTTAAACTACGCGAGGACGCTTTATAATACGTACTTTAAACTACGCGAGTACGCTTTATAATTCGTACGTTAGACTACGCGAGGACGCTTTATAATTCGTACGTTAAACTACGCGAGGACGCTTAATAACTCGTACGTTAAACTACGCGAGGACGCTTAATAATTCGTACGTTAAACTACGCGAGGACGCTTAATAATTCGTACGTTAAACAACGCGAGGACGCTTAATAATTCGTACGTTAAACTACGCGAGGACGCTTTATAATTCGTACATTAAACTACGCGAGGACGCTTTATAATTCGTACGTTAAACTACGATTGGACGCTTAATAATTCGTACGTTAAACTACGCGAGGACGCTTTATAATTCGTACGTTAAACTACGCGAGGACGCTTAATAATTCGTACGTTAAACTACGCGAGGACGCTTTATAATTCGTACGTTAAACTACGATTGGACGCTTAATAATTCGTACGTTAAACTACGCGAGGACGCTTTATAATTCGTACGTTAGACTACGCGAGGACGCTTTATAATTTGTACGTTAAACTACGCGAGGACGCTTAATAATTCGTACGTTAAACTACGCGAGGACGCTTAATAATTCGTACGTTAAACTACGCGAGGACGCTTAATAATTCGTACGTTAAACTACGCGAGGACGCTTAATAATTCGTACGTTAAACTACGCGAGGACGCTTTATAATTCGTACGTTAAACTACGATTGGACGCTTAATAATTCGTACGTTAAACTACGCGAGGACGCTTTATAATTCGTACGTTAGACTACGCGAGGACGCTTTATAATTTGTACGTTAAACTACGCGAGGACGCTTAATAATTCGTACGTTAAACAACGCGAGGACGCTTAATAATTAGTACGTTAAACTACGCGAGGACGCTTTATAATTCGTACGTTAAACTACGATTGGACGCTTAATAATTCGTACGTTAAACTACGCGAGGACGCTTTATAATTCGTACGTTAAACTACGCGAGGACGCTTAATAATTCGTACGTTAAACTACGCGAGGACGCTTTATAATTCGTACGTTAAACTACGATTGGACGCTTAATAATTCGTACGTTAAACTACGCGAGGACGCTTTATAATTCGTACGTTAGACTACGCGAGGACGCTTTATAATTTGTACGTTAAACTACGCGAGGACGCTTAATAATTCGTACGTTAAACTACGCGAGGACGCTTAATAATTCGTACGTTAAACTACGCGAGGACGCTTAATAATTCGTACGTTAAACTACGCGAGGACGCTTAATAATTCGTACGTTAAACTACGCGAGGACGCTTTATAATTCGTACGTTAAACTACGATTGGACGCTTAATAATTCGTACGTTAAACTACGCGAGGACGCTTTATAATTCGTACGTTAGACTACGCGAGGACGCTTTATAATTTGTACGTTAAACTACGCGAGGACGCTTAATAATTCGTACGTTAAACTACGCGAGGACGCTTAATAATTCGTACGTTAAACTACGCGAGGACGCTTTATAATTCGTACGTTAAACTACGCGAGGACGCTTAATAATTCGTACGTTAAACTACGCGAGGACGCTTAATAATTCGTACGTTAAACCAAGCGAGGACGCTTTATAATTCGTACGTTAAACTACGATTGGACGCTTAATAATTCGTACTTTAAACTACGCGAGGACGCTTAATAATTCGTACGTTAAACTACGCGAGGACGCTTTATAATACGTACTTTAAACTACGCGAGTACGCTTTATAATTCGTACGTTAGACTACGCGAGGACGCTTTATAATTCGTACGTTAAACTACGCGAGGACGCTTAATAATTCGTACGTTAAACTACGCGAGGACGCTTAATAATTCGTACGTTAAACTACGCGAGGACGCTTAATAATTCGTACGTTAAACAACGCGAGGACGCTTAATAATTCGTACGTTAAACTACGCGAGGACGCTTTATAATTCGTACATTAAACTACGCGAGGACGCTTTATAATTCGTACGTTAAACTACGATTGGACGCTTAATAATTCGTACGTTAAACTACGCGAGGACGCTTTATAATTCGTACGTTAAACTACGCGAGGACGCTTAATAATTCGTACGTTAAACTACGCGAGGACGCTTAATAATTCGTACGTTAAACAACGCGAGGACGCTTTATAATTCGTACATTAAACTACGCGAGGACGCTTTATAATTCGTACGTTAAACTACGATTGGACGCTTAATAATTCGTACGTTAAACTACGCGAGGACGCTTTATAATTCGTACGTTAAACTACGCGAGGACGCTTAATAATTCGTACGTTAAACTACGCGAGGACGCTTTATAATTCGTACGTTAAACTACGATTGGACGCTTAATAATTCGTACGTTAGACTACGCGAGGACGCTTTATAATTTGTACGTTAAACTACGCGAGGACGCTTAATAATTCGTACGTTAAACTACGCGAGGACGCTTTATAATTCGTACGTTAAACTACGCGAGGACGCTTAATAATTCGTACGTTAAACTACGCGAGGACGCTTAATAATTCGTACGTTAAACTACGCGAGGACGCTTAATAATTCGTACGTTAAACTACGCGAGGACGCTTTATAATTCGTACGTTAGACTACGCGAGGACGCTTTATAATTCGTACGTTAGACTACGCGAGGACGCTTTATAATTCGTACGTTAAACTTCGCGAGGACGCTTAATAATTCGTACGTTAAACTACGATTGGACGCTTAATAATTCGTACGTTAAACTACGCGAGGACGCTTTATAATTCGTACGTTAGACTACGCGAGGACGCTTAATAATTCGTACGTTAAACTACGCGAGGACGCTTTATAATTCGTACGTTAGACTACGCGAGGACGCTTTATAATTCGTACGTTAAACTACGCGAGGGCGCTTTATAATTCGTACGTTACACTACGCGAGGACGCTTAATAATTCGTACTTTAAACTACGCGAGGACTCTTTATAATTCGTACGTGAGACTACGCGAGGACTCTTTATAATTCGTACGTTACACTACGCGAGGACGCTTAATAATTCGTACGTTAAACTACGCGAGGACGCTTTATAATTCGTACGTTAGACTACGCGAGGACGCTTAATAATTCGTACGTTAAACTACGCGAGGACGCTTTATAATTCGTACGTTAGACTACGCGAGGACGCTTTATAATTCGTACGTTAGACTACGCGAGGACGCTTTATAATTCATACGTTACACTACGCGAGGACGCTTAATAATTCGTACGTTAAACTACGCGAGGACGCTTTATAATTCGTACGTTAGACTACGCGAGGACGCTTAATAATTCGTACGTTAAACAACGCGAGGACGCTTAATAATTCGTACTTTAAACTACGCGAGGACGCTTAATAATTTGTACGTTAAACTACGCGAGGACGCTTTATAATTCGTACGTTAGACTACGCGAGGACGCTTTATAATTCATACGTTACACTACGCGAGGACGCTTAATAATTCGTACGTTAAACTACGCGAGGACGCTTTATAATTCGTACGTTAGACTACGCGAGGACGCTTAATAATTCGTACGTTAAACAACGTGAGGACGCTTAATAATTCGTACTTTAAACTACGCGAGGACGCTTAATAATTTGTACGTTAAACTATGCGAGGACTCTTTATAATTCGTACGTTAAACTACGCGAGGACGCTTTATAACTCGTACGTTAAACTACGCGAGGACGCTTAATAATTCGTACATTACACTACGCCAGGACGCTTTATAATTCGTACGTTAGACTACGCGAGGACTCTTTATAATTCGTACGTTAGACTACGCGGGGACTCTTTATAATTCGTACGTTAGACTATGCGAGGACGCTTTATAATTCGTACGTTAAACTACGCGAGGACGCTTAATAATTCGTACGTTAAACTACGCGAGGACGCTTTATAATTCGTACGTTAGACTACGCGAGGACGCTTTATAATTCGTACGTTAAACTACGCCAGGACGCTTTATAATTCGTACGTTAGACTACGCGAGGACTCTTTATAATTCGTACGTTAAACTACGCGAGGACGTTTTATAATTCGTACGTTAAACTACGATTGGACGCTTTATAATTCGTACGTTAAACTACGCGAGGACGCTTTATAATTCGTACGTTAAACTACGCGAGGACTCTTAATAATTCGTACGTTAAACTACGCGAGGACGCTTTATAATTCGTACGTTAAACTACGCGAGGACTCTTTATAATTCGTACGTTAAACTACGATTGGACGCTTTATAATTCGTACGTTAGACTACGCGAGGACGCTTTATAATTTGTACGTTAAACTACGCGAGGACGCTTTATAATTCGTACGTTAAACTACGCGAGGACTCTTTATAATTCGTACGATGTTTTTCTGTCGTCCAATCAGAGTCATGATTACCTGGACGATAAGCAGAGCGTGGACAGGAGCAACGGGCCAATTGGAGAAGACAGAAAGACTGAACAACCAATAGCAGCGCAGGGGGCGGAGTCAGACATGATTTACACCATAGAGGACGTCCCACCGTGGTACCTGTGCATCCTACTGGGACTACAGGTAAGATACTGGTTATACTGGTTATACTGGGACTACAGGTACGATCATACTGGTTATACTGGTTATACTGGTTTATACTGGGACTACAGGTAATCATACTGGTTATACTGGTTATACTGGTTATACTGGTTTATACTGGGACTACAGGTAATCATACTGGTTATACTGGTTATACTGGGACTACAGGTACGATCATACTGGTTATACTGGTTATACTGGGTTATACTGGTTTATACTGGGACTACAGGTAATCATACTGGTTATACTGGTTTATACTGGGTTATACTGGTTATACTGGGACTACAGGTAATTATACTGGTTATACTGGTTATACTGGTTTATACTGGGACTACAGGTAATCATACTGGTTATACTGGTTTATACTGGGACTACAGGTACGATCATACTGGTTATACTGGTTTATACTGGGACTACAGGTAATCATACTGGTTATACTGGTTTATACTGGTTATACTGGTTTATACTGGTTATACTGGTTATACTGGGACTACAGGTACGATCATACTGGTTATACTGGTTATACTGGTTTATACTGGGACTACAGGTAATCATACTGGTTATACTGGTTATACTGGTTATACTGGTTTATACTGGGACTACAGGTAATCATACTGGTTATACTGGTTATACTGGTTTATACTGGTTTATACTGGTTATACTGGTTATACTGGGACTACAGGTACGATCATACTGGTTATACTGGTTATACTGGTTTATACTGGGACTACAGGTAATCATACTGGTTATACTGGTTATACTGGTTATACTGGTTTATACTGGGACTACATGTAATCATACTGGTTATACTGGTTATACTGGTTTATACTGGTTTATACTGGTTATACTGGTTATACTGGTTATACTGGTTTATACTGGTTATACTGGTTTATACTGGTTTATACTGGTTTATACTGGTTATACTGGTTATACTGGGACTACAGGTAATCATACTAGTTATACTGGTTTATACTGGTTTATACTGGGACTACAGGTAATCATACTGGCTTATACTGGTTATACTGGTTTATACTGGTTTATACTGGTTATACTGGTTATACTGGGACTACAGGTACGATCATACTGGTTATACTGGTTTATACTGGTTTATACTGGGACTACAGGTAAGACTGGGATCATACTGGTTTACACTGGTTTACACTGGTTTATACTGGTTTATACTGGGACTACAGGTACGATCATACTGGTTATACTGGTTTATACTGGGTTATACTGGTTATACTGGGACTACAAGTAATCATACTGGTTATACTGGTTATACTGGGACTACAAGTAATCATACTGGTTATACTGGTTATACTGGGACTACAGGTAATCATACTGGTTATACTGGTTATACTGGTTATACTGGTTTATACTGGGACTACAGGTAAGACTGGGCTCATACTGGTTTAGACTGGAATGACTGGGATTAGATTGGGTTTAGACTGGAATGACTGGGATTATATTGGGTTTAGACTGGAATGACTGGGATTAGATTGGGTTTAGACTGGAATGACTGGGATCAGATTGGGTTTAGACTGGAATGACTGGGATTAGATTGGATTTAGACTGGTATGACTGGGATTATATTGGGTTTAGACTGGAATGACTGGGATCAGATTGGGTTTAGACTGGAATGACTGGGATTAGATTGGGTTTAGACTGGTATGACTGGGATTATATTGGGTTTAGACTGGAATGACTGGGATCAGATTGGGTTTAGACTGGAATGACTGGGATTATATTGGGTTTAGACTGGAATGACTGGGCTCATACTGGTTTAGACTGGAATGACTGGGATTAGATTGGGTTTAGACTGGAATGACTGGGATCAGATTGGGTTTAGACTGGAATGACTGGTATTAGATTGGGTTTAGACTGGTATGACTGGGATTATATTGGGTTTAGACTGGAATGACTGGGCTCAGATTGGGTTTAGACTGGAATGACTGAGATTAGATTGGGTTTAGACTGGTATGACTGGTATTAGATTGGGTTTAGACTGGTATGACTGGGATTATATTGGGTTTAGACTGGTATGACTGGGATCAGATTGGGTTTAGACTGGAATGACTGAGATTAGATTGGGTTTAGACTGGTATGACTGGGATTAGATTGGGTTTAGACTGGTATGACTGGGATTAGATTGGGTTTAGACTGGAATGACTGGGATCAGATTGGGTTTAGACTGGTATGACTGGGATTAGATTGGGTTTAGACTGGAATGACTGGGATTATATTGGGTTTAGACTGGAATGACTGGGATTAGATTGGGTTTAGACTGGAATGACTGGGATTAGATTGGGTTTAGACTGGAATGACTGGGATTATATTGGGTTTAGACTGGAATGACTGGGCTCATACTGGTTTAGACTGGTATGACTGGGATTATATTGGGTTTAGACTGGAATGACTGGGATTAGATTGGATTTAGACTGGAATGACTGGGATTAGATTGGGTTTAGACTGGTATGACTGGGATTATATTGGGTTTACACTGGAATGACTGGGATTAGATTGGGTTTAGACTGGAATGACTGGGATTATATTGGGTTTAGACTGGTATG
>NC_070590.1:70000-75000 GCF_027409825.1 Scomber japonicus
AGATCTGATGGGTCTCATCGTACTAACCTGTAGTTCTAGATGAAGGGTTAGATCTGATGGGTCTCATCGTACTAACCCGTTGTTCTAGATGAAGGGTTAGATCTGATGGGTCTCATCGTACTAACCTGTAGTTCTGATGAAGGGTTAGATCTGATGGGTCTCATCGTACTAACCCGTAGTTCTGATGAAGGGTTAGATCTGATGGGTCTCATCGTACTAACCAGTAGTTCTAGATGAAGGGTTAGATCTGATGGGTCTCATCGTACTAACCCGTAGTTCTGATGAAGGGTTAGATCTGATGGGTCTCTGCTCATCGTACTAACCCGTAGTTCTGATGAAGGGTTAGATCTGATGGGTCTCATCGTACTAACCCGTAGTTCTAGATGAAGGGTTAGATCTGATGGGTCTCTGCTCATCGTACTAACCCGTAGTTCTGATGAAGGGTTAGATCTGATGGGTCTCATCGTACTAACCCGTAGTTCTAGATGAAGGGTTAGATCTGATGGGTCTCATCGTACTAACCAGTAGTTCTAGATGAAGGGTTAGATCTGATGGGTCTCATCGTACTAACCAGTAGTTCTAGATGAAGGGTTAGATCTGATGGGTCTCATCGTACTAACCCGTAGTTCTGATGAAGTCTTCATCTTTTCTTCTCCTCTGTGTCTTCAGGGACTCGGCAGGAGCGCGGTCTGGTGGAGTGGAAATCTTCTTCCTCCTCGTCTTCCTCCTCGTATGACTTCCCCGTGGGGATGGGCGTGGTGCGGCGGACCCGCTGGCTGCGGCGGCTTCCCGTCAGCCCCTCCTTCAGGGGCTGGAGGGCTTCTGAGGACCCCCCCCCCCCTGAGGTGGAGGAGGAGGTGCAAGGAAGAGGAGGAGGGGAGGATGAAGAGGAGGCTGCTGACATCAGTACCAAGGTGTGACTGTGATGTCATCAAACTTCCTGTGAAGCACTGAACCAATCAGGAGGGCCGTTCACAGTGATGTCACACCTTCCATAGAAATGAAACACCTGATTTTAATGTTCACAGAGGGTTTCTGTCTCTGTTACCATGGAAACACAAAATGCTGTTAATTACTCAGGAAACAGTTCAAGTTCTTACTTTATTTTATTTTATATCACCGTAGAAACGACAAAAACACTCGTGTGTCAAAATTGTGCAAAAGTGTATAAAACAAACTTTATAACCTTTATTATAACATTAGTTTTAATAAACCTTCAGTTATATAGAAACAATATAATGATATAATAATTATCTGTGTGGTGAAAAGTGTTTTACATTAAAATAGAAAACAAAGAAGTTAAAACACTGAAACTCTTTTTCATCAGATTTATATATTATATATTAATATATTATATATTATATATTATATATAAATATGTTATATACCTCTAAATATACAGTTCTGTTATATGACGCTCAGTCACTGGGCAACATGCACAAGTTTCATTTCATACTTTTAAACACGTTTTCATATCATTTCACCTGTCAATCAAACAGCTGATCAGCTGTCAATCAAACAGCTGATCAGCTGTCAATCAAACAGCTGATCAGCTGTCAATCAAACAGCTGATCACCTGTCAATCAAACAGCTGATCAGCTGTCAATCAAACATCTGATCAGCTGATCAGTGTCCGTGTCTTGCATCACATGGACCTTTAAATCTAATGCGAGAATAAAATTAACAGAATATTAAGAGCAAAATAATATTGACTCCAAACTTAACAGAATGAATCAGTGTTACATCTTTAAATGTGAGCAGCTATCATCACACAGTGTTTCATCTCCGCCACGCCGGCTGAACCAGTTCATCCCAGTTAATGAGCAGGAAGTGTGTCGGTTATGAATCTGGCCTCAGGTGTGAAGAACGTCTAACACATTAAATGTTTAAATGCTGGAGACCAGACACTAAATATTAAAGCACTGAATAAACTGGGAACCAGTACAGACGCCAGTGGAACCAGTACAGACACCAGTGGCTCCAGTACAGACACCAGTGGCTCCAGTACAGACGCCAGTGGCTCCAGTACAGAAACCAGTGGAACCAGTACAGACGCCAGTGGCTCCAGTACAGAAACCAGTGGAACCAGTACAGACGCCAGTGGAACCAGTACAGACACCAGTGGCTCCAGTACAGACACCAGTGGCTCCAGTACAGACGCCAGTGGCTCCAGTACAGAAACCAGTGGAACCAGTACAGACGCCAGTGGCTCCAGTACAGACGCCAGTGGCTCCAGTACAGACGCCAGTGGCTCCAGTACAGAAACCAGTGGAACCAGTACAGACACCAGTGGCTCCAGTACAGACACCAGTGGAACCAGTACAGACGCCAGTGGCTCCAGTACAGAAACCAGTGGAACCAGTACACACACCAGTGGAACCAGTACAGACGCCAGTGGAACCAGTACACACACCAGTGGCTCCAGTACAGACGCCAGTGGCTCCAGTACAGACGCCAGTGGAACCAGTACAGACACCAGTGGAACCAGTACAGACACCAGTGGCTCCAGTACAGACACCAGTGGCTCCAGTACAGACACCAGTGGCTCCAGACCTCACCCATCAGAATGTGAACCTTTTGTCCAGTATTCAATATTTGTCACATTTCTATATTTGTGTAGTTTAAACCTTTAGACACTGATCTTGTGTTAGTAATGAATCGTTAGATTTTATGTGATTATAATAAAGTAAAGTCATCGTTCATATTCTCCTGATTATTATTTCATGTGTCAGATTTTAAACTTTCAGATTAATTTTGTGTAGAAACCAAAATCAAAGAAAGAGTTTTGATGAGAGCTGGAAGAGACAGAAAGATATTTAATGTAAAAAAACCTTAACGAATCAGGTGTATACCTGTATACACCTGTACAGGTATATACCTGTACAGGTGTACACACCCCCGACTGTGTCTTTAAATATTAAATATTTTAATTAAATCGTGTCTTTTATTGTGAAACACGTTTCAGAGGTGACACATAAATCAATTTATTTATTCTCCTCAGTTTTGTGCTTTTGGTGTTTGATCATCTAATGAAAGCAAAGATGAACATTAATTATTATCCAGCCTAATTACTCACTGAGCTGCAGTTCCTCTAACGTCCACTAGAGGCTGCTGTCATCACTTATTACACACTGAGCTCTCGGCACTTTCAATGAACTTCTTCTGACACTTTCACAATAAAAGTCTAATTAAGGAGCTATGAAGAGTGACAGTGGTCTGATGTCATCAGGGTGCAGCGTGGGTGAAGTTAACGGACGGCAGAGTGAAGGGGAGGCAGGGGGGGGCGTACACAGCCAGCGGGGGCTGGAGCCGCATCACTGAGAGGACGGCGGGGTTAGCGCCGCACATCGCCATGACGCCGGCGTTGGGGGCGGAGTTGGCTGCCGGGAGGAAGACCTCGATGTACTGACCGGTTTCTGGATCCAACAGCATCTTCCTCTGAGGCTGGGGGGGCACGTCCACGTAGAAGCACCGCCCAGTTTTAGGGTCTAAGGTCAGGGGGTAGGGGTGGGGGGCGGAGCCACCGAACAGCGCTCCAGGTGTTACAGCAGATCCTGTCAGGTCAACCAGGAGGTCGCTACCTACCTGTGTAGGCAGGAAACCCTGAACGTTATACAGGAGCTGCTGCGGTTGCTGAAGGTGTTGCGGTTGCTGAAGGTGTTGCGGTTGCTGAAGGTGCTGCGGTTGCTGAAGGTGTTGCGATTGTTGCGGTTGCTGAAGGTGCTGCGGTTGCTGAAGGTGCTGCGGTTGCTGAAGGTGCTGCGGTTGCTGAAGGTGTTGCGGTTGCTGAAGGTGCTGTGGTTGCTGAAGGTGTTGCGGTTGCTGAAGGTGCTGCGGTTGCTGAAGGTGCTGCGGTTGCTGAAGGTGTTGCGGTTGTTGGTGCTCCTGTATCGCAGACACAGTCACTGAGTTGCTCTCCCGGTTGCGTGCAGCATTGCCGGGGTGGGGGCAGCACTTGATGAGACCCTTGTACCCCTCCGGTTGGTGGGGCAGGTGTCCGGCTGGCCTGCTGTCATCGTACTGAGACCTCTGAAGCAGGTGGAGGCTGGCGTCATGATGAGGAACGCTGTGGAGCTGCAGCTGGGACAAGTTCAGGGGGGTCTGGACGTAGCTGACCCTCCCCAGGTGGGGGTGCAGGGTGGAGGGGAAGGTGGGCAGGGCGTGGAAGCAGGACTGAGAGGAGACCCCCAGGACGGAGCTCGGTCCCTGGGTGCAGAGCGGCAGCTGGGCCGCCTGAGCGCGGTCTGGGGAGCCCGGAGGACATCGGCTGTCACTCACACCTGTGGTTCTCTCTGATTGGCCGGGCTTCGATAGCCTGCTGCTGGCAGGGGGTTTGGTGGGCGGGTCTAACAGCACATCATCCACGTTGTTCCTGCTTATGATTGGCTCACTGCCTCGTCTGCGCTGCCCGATTGGACGATTGAATCTGTCGCTCTCTTTCGTGTCCTGTGATTGGCTGAGAGTTGCAGCTACCTTAGCCACAAACCCTCCGGAGGCGCTGCTGTAACCTGACAAATGTTTGGTTTGACCTTTAACTCCAACGGCCTGCTGGTAGCTGGGGGGGGGGCTGTCATCCTGACCAATCACCTTGAAGCTTGCAGGCCTGTGGGTGGTGTCAGGTTGAGCTTTCGGAGCCGAGTTGAATGAGAGGCTGTAAGTGTTTTTAACTAAACTCCTCATGTCCCTCACCACATGAACCGGAGCCTTAAACACAGCCTTCCCTCCCCCTCCTCCCCCTCCTCCCCCCTCCGGCTCTGCAGGCTGGAGGCTGGCGGGGACCGGAGCTTTGTGGGTCTGCTGCACCAGGTTCTGCACAGGAGCAGGTTTTGTGTTTGTGGAGTTGTTCTCAGAGGCGGAGCTGCTCTGCTCCACCTGCATCTTCTTGGACAGGATGCTTTTAATGATGCATGAGGCCATCTTGGTTTTAGTTTCGTCCAGAGAGAAAGATTTCTGGAGCCGCTGTCTGGGTGCAGAGTCTCTGTCCACAAGAAAACCTGAAA
>NC_070590.1:80000-161158 GCF_027409825.1 Scomber japonicus
GCTAGTATAAAGGGTCTGTAAGGGCTAGTATAAAGGGTATGTAAGGGCTAGTATAAAGGGTCTGTAAGGGCTAGTATAAAGGGTCTGTAAGGGCTGGTATAAAGGGTCTGTAAGGGCTAGTATAAAGGGTCTGTAAGGGCGTGCTGGTATAAAGGGTCTGTAAGGGCGTGCTAGTATAAAGGGTCTGTAAGGGCGTGCTAGTATAAAGGGTCTGTAAGGGCTAGTATAAAGGGTCTGTAAGGGCGTGCTGGTATAAAGGGTCTGTAAGGGCTGGTATAAAGGGTCTGTAAGGGCTGGTATAAAGGGTCTGTAAGGGCTGGTATAAAGGGTCTGTAAGGGCGTGCTGGTATAAAGGGTCTGTAAGGGCTGGTATAAAGGGTCTGTAAGGGCGTGCTAGTATAAAGGGTCTGTAAGGGCGTGCTAGTATAAAGGGTCTGTAAGGGCTAGTATAAAGGGTCTGTAAGGGCGTGCTGGTATAAAGGGTCTGTAAGGGCTAGTATAAAGGGTCTGTAAGGGCGTGCTAGTATAAAGGGTCTGTAAGGGCTAGTATAAAGGGTCTGTAAGGGCGTGCTAGTATAAAGGGTCTGTAGGGGCGTGCTAGTATAAAGGGTCTGTAAGGGCTAGTATAAAGGGTCTGTAAGGTCTAGTATAAAGGGTCTGTAAGGGCTGGTATAAAGGGTCTGTAAGGGTGTGCTAGTATAAAGGGTCTGTAAGGGCTGGTATAAAGGGTCTGTAAGGGTGTGCTAGTATAAAGGGTCTGTAAGGGCTGGTATAAAGGGTCTGTAAGGGCTAGTATAAAGGGTCTGTAAGGGCTAGTATAAAGGGTCTGTAAGGGCTAGTATAAAGGGTCTTTAAGGGCGTGCTGGTATAAAGGGTCTGTAAGGGCTAGTATAAAGGGTCTGTAAGGGCGCGCTAGTATAAAGGGTCTGTAAGGGCTAGTATAAAGGGTCTGTAAGGGCTAGTATAAAGGGTCTGTAAGGGCGTGCTAGTATAAAGGGTCTGTAAGGGCTAGTATAAAGGGTCTGTAAGGGCTAGTATAAAGGGTCTGTAAGGGCATGCTGGTATAAAGGGTCTGTAAGGGCGTGCTAGTATAAAGGGTCTGTAAGGGCTAGTATAAAGGGTCTGTAAGGGCGTGCTAGTATAAAGGGTCTGTAAGGGCTAGTATAAAGGGTCTGTAAGGGCGGGCTAGTATAAAGGGTCTGTAAGGGCTAGTATAAAGGGTCTGTAAGGGCTAGTATAAAGGGTCTGTAAGGGCGTGCTAGTATAAAGGGTCTGTAAGGGCTAGTATAAAGGGTCTGTAAGGGCTAGTATAAAGGGTCTGTAAGGGCGCGCTAGTATAAAGGGTCTGTAAGGGCTAGTATAAAGGGTCTGTAAGGGCTCGGGTCCTCGGGGCTGTTCTACCGTTGCTGAGTATCTGCAATAAAGATCTCAGTTGGCTGTTTGAAGACTTCTGTTCTCCATCTCATACTTTAAGATTACCGAAGTTAGGTGATTGGGCAAAACTTCTATATAATTGGCGTCACGAACAGGTAGACAGACAGGTAGAGAGACAGGTAGAGAGACAGGTAGACAGACAGGTAGAGAAACATGTAGACAGACAGGTAGAGAGACAGGTAGAGAGACAGGTAAACAGACAGGTAGACAGACAGGTAGACAGGAGGAGGACGTACCTGTCTGTCTGCGTCTCTCTTCTTCAGTTGGATCTGACGTTTGGGAACCATCTTTAAACCCTCGACCTGCTGACCTTTGACCTGCAGCACAGGAAACAGGTGAATCTGACCTTTGAACCTTGTGGCTCTAAACGTTGCTAAGCAGCGACTGTCTCACCTGCGTCTCTACGTTGCTAAGCAGCGACTGTCTCACCTGCGTCTAAACGTTGCTAAGCAGCGACTGTCTCACCTGAATCTCTACGTTGCTAAGCAGCGACTGTCTCACCTGCGTCTCTACGTTGCTAAGCAGCGACTGTCTCACCTGCGTCTAAACGTTGCTAAGCAGCGACTGTCTCACCTGCGTCTCTACGTTGCTAAGCAGCGACTGTCTCACCTGCGTCTAAACGTTGCTAAGCAGCGACTGTCTCACCTGAATCTCTACGTTGCTAAGCAGCGACTGTCTCACCTCAGTCTCTACGTTGCTAAGCAGCGACTGTCTCACCTGAATCTCTACGTTGCTAAGCAGCGACTGTCTCACCTGCGTCTAAACGTTGCTAAGCAGCGACTGTCTCACCTGAGTCTCTACGTTGCTAAGCAGCGACTGTCTCACCTGAATCTCTACGTTGCTAAGCAGCGACTGTCTCACCTGAATCTCTACGTTGCTAAGCAGCGACTGTCTCACCTGCGTCTCTACGTTGCTAAGCAGCGACTGTCTCACCTGCATCTCTACGTTGCTAAGCAGCGACTGTCTCACCTGCGTCTAAACGTTGCTAAGCAGCGACTGTCTCACCTGCGTCTAAACGTTGCTAAGCAGCGACTGTCTCACCTGCGTCTCTACGTTGCTAAGCAGCGACTGTCTCACCTGCGTCTAAACGTTGCTAAGCAGCGACTGTCTCACCTGCCTCTCTACGTTGCTAAGCAGCCACTGTCTCACCTGCGTCTCTACGTTGCTAAGCAGCGACTGTCTCACCTGCGTCTCTACGTTGCTAAGCAGCGACTGTCTCACCTGCGTCTCTACGGTAACGTCGACACATTCGAAGCCACTCTCTAAATCGAAGTCTTCGTCATCTGATGGGAGGATGACGGACGGAGAGAAATGGAGAGAAAGATCCTCCTCTGACCAATCACTGATGCTGCCCTCCTCCTCCCCCTCCTGCTGCTCCTCCTCCTCCTCTTCCTCCTCCTCCTCCTCTTCCTCAGACTCATGGCAAAAGGAGACGTCCAGGTAATCAGACCGACCGGTACAGGTGAGGTCAGCGTGTCTCTCGGCAGGAAGTAGTGAACACGGCGGCAGCAGGTCGACCTCAGGGCAGCGGTGAGCGCTGAGGAAGGGCTCGCTCCCTCGTCTTCCTCCATCCGGCCTGCTGCTCATCATGGTCGTCTTTCAGTCTCTGCAACACAACATGTTGATTGATTCATTGACTGATTGACTGATTGACTGACTGACTGATTGATTGATTGACTGATCAGCTCTTACAACAGACAGTTTCACTGTTAAACAGAAATAAAACATAAATCACGTTATATTCTTGTCCCAAGGCAAACTGGTCTCAGGTGAGAGTTCAGACCAAGAACGAATCCAATGGAGCAACATAAAAGCGAGGTGAGAACCTGGCCCAGGAGAGGGAGACCAGGGTTCTCTCCTGGAGCCAGACCTGGGAGAGGAGCTCACCGGTTAGTGGGTTAGCGTCCGGTGACCGGGCCTTGATACCCAGGCGACGGCTGGGCACAGCCCCAAAAACAACATGGAGTCACCGCCCTGTGGGCCACCACCTGCAGGGATTAAATGTGGGGTTGTGGATCAAGTGGGGACCTAAGCATGCCGAGCCGTGGAGCATCACATGGTTGGTGTGGGAGGTGGAGCAGTACCAACTACATATATTTGGGCTGACCTCTACACACAGCACCGGCTCTGGAACCAAACTCCTGGAGAGGAACCGGACTCTATTCTTCTCTGGAGTCAGCAGGGTGAGAGGACCCGGGCGGTGTGGGGGGGTTCTGGGTTCTGGGGTGTGGAGATAGCCTGAGTCTCCAGCTGAGTGCAGCAGTGTTGGAGTTGTGACTCCTTGTGACTTGGTGTTTTTGGGAGGAAGACTCTGACTGTCTGTGTGTCTGCAGCCTTCTTGGACTCTCTGGGCCCTGGAGGGGCCGCGGCCCGCTGAGTCCACAGTTCTGCTGGGGGAAGATGGAGAAACCTGGTGGGGGGGCGACTGGGAGGAACGGCCCCATCTGAACCTGAGCTAGCCATGGATCATAACAAACACCAGGAGGGTCAGAACCTGCTACCAGAACACCTGAGGACAAAGGTCCAGGATCCACTTTGTAGTGGAGTCGTCAGACCTGCAGGATTAAACTAAATCATTCTCGATAAGAGGAACTATTAAAATATCTAAAACTAATTTTAAGTTAAAACAAAAAAAGGTGTTTTATCTCATAGAGGCAATTATTGATTATGAATCAACATCTAGACCAGGAACTCAGATCAGAGCTCACCAGGCCCGACACGTGTCTCCTGGTTGGTTGGAACAGAAACCTGCAGCTTGGGTTCGGGTTCGGGCTAACCCTCTCTCTAGGGTTCAGGAGAACCACGCAGGTTCGGGTTCGGGTTCGGGCTAACCCTCTCTCTAGGGTTCAGGAGAACCACGCAGGTTCGGGTTCGGGTTCGGGCTAACCCTCTCTCTAGGGTTCAGGAGAACCACGCAGGTTCGGGTTCGGATTAGGGCAGGTTCATCATGTCTCTCTGTTCAGGTTCTGATATGTCTTCATTAAGCAGCAGACAGGAAACATGGGGGGGGGGGGGCTCTGATATGTATGATTGATCACTGATCAGATAAAAGAACACGACATCAAACATACTGTAAAGAGAAAGAAGTGAATTAAACGTCAGCAGCAAAATAAACTATCATCTAAAAGTTCTCTGACGATAAAGAAGTCGTAGATCTGAGAGGGTTCGGGTTAAGTCTTAGATCTGACAGGGTTCGGGTTAAGGGTTCGGGTTTAGATCTGACAGGGTTCGGGTTAAGGGTTCGGGTTAAGGGTTCGGGTTAAGTCGTAGATCTGAGAGGGTTCGGGTTAAGTCTTAGATCTGAGAGGGTTCGGGTTTAGATCTGACAGGGTTTGGGTTAAGTTTTAGATCTGACAGGGTTCGGGTTAAGGGTTCGGGTTAAGTCGTAGATCTGAGAGGGTTCAGGTTTAGATCTGAGAGGGTTCGGGTTAAGTCGTAGATCTGAGAGGGTTCGGGTTAAGTCTTAGATCTGAGAGGGTTCGGGTTAAGTCTTAGATCTGAGAGGGTTCGGGTTAAGGGTTCGGGTTAAGGGTTCGGGTTAAGTCTTAGATCTGAGAGGGTTCGGGTTAAGTCTTAGATCTGAGAGGGTTCGGGTTAAGGGTTCGGGTTAAGGGTTCGGGTTAAGTCGTAGATCTGAGAGGGTTCGGGTTAAGTCTTAGATCTGAGAGGGTTCGGGTTAAGTCTTAGATCTGAGAGGGTTCGGGTTAAGGGTTCGGGTTAAGGGTTCGGGTTAAGTCGTAGATCTGAGAGGGTTCGGGTTAAGGGTTCGGGTTAAGTCGTAGATCTGAGAGGGTTCGGGTTAAGTCGTAGATCTGAGAGGGTTCGGGTTAAGGGTTCGGGTTAAGTCGTATTGTTTCGTTATCAAAGAGACTTTAAAAACGTTACCACAGCGACAGGAAATGCTTCAGCCAATCACAGAGCTTCAAATTCAGTTTGTTTCTTACATCATCAAACACAAAAAATAACAACAGATTCAACAGCGTCCATAGCAACCACGTTAATTAACACCATAGCAACCACATTAATTAACACCATAGCAACCACGTTAACGCCATAGCAACCACGTTAATTAACACCATAGCAACCACGTTAATTAACACCACAGCAACCACGTTAATTAACACCATAGCAACCACATTAACACCATAGCAACCACGTTAACACCATAGCAACCACGTCAACACCATAGCAACCACGTTAACACCATAGCAACCACGTTAACACCATAGCAACCACGTTAATTAACACCATAGCAACCACGTTAATTAACACCATAGCAGCCACGTTAACACCATAGCAACCACGTTAACACCATAGCAACCACGTTGATTAACACCACAGCAACCACGTTAATTAACACCATAGCAACCACGTTAACACCATAGCAACCACGTTAACACCATAGCAACCACGTTAATTAACACCATAGCAACCACGTTAATTAACACCATAGCAACCACGTTAACACCATAGCAACCACGTTAATTAACACCATAGCAACCACGTTAATTAACACCATAGCAACAAATGATCAGTTAAACCACTAAAACGTTCTCAAAGTGAAACTCTGGTAAATAAAATAGATCTTTATTGTCATTGTCACAACCCTAACCCTAAACCCTTACCCCCCTAAACCCTAAACCCTTACCCCTTACCCCCCTAAACCCTTACCCCTAAACCCTTACCCCCCTAACCCCTAAACCCTTACCCCTTACCCCCCTAAACCCTTACCCCTAAACCCTTACCCCCCTAACCCCTAAACCCTAAACCCTTACCCCCCTAAACCCTAACCCTAACCCCTAAACCCTAACCCTAAACCCTAACCCTAACGAAATTAAAAGTGCTCTCCAGTCAGGGCATCATTATAAAAATAAAATAAAATAAAATAAAATAAAATAATAAATATATCTAGACACATTCACCCCTCCACACACACACATCAACACACGGACATTACAAGAACTTTCCCCCTAAACCCTTACCCCCCTTACCCCTAAACCCTTACCCCCCTAAACCCTAAACCCTAACCCCTAAACCCTTACCCCCCTAAACCTTAACCCACAACAGCTGCTCAGAAAACAACAAACAAAAGTTCAGAAAGCCCCTAAACCCCCCGAACCCTCAGCAAACATTCATAAAGCCCCTAAACCCTAACCACCCGAACTCCCCCAACCCCCCCAGAACCCTCCTAACCCTCCTAACCCCCCCTAACCCTCCTAACCCCCCTAACCCTCAGCAAACGTTCAGACATGAAATGAAGACCGAAGGAAACCGGAGGATTTTACCTCTAATATGTTTGAGTCACATCACACTGCTGGACTCCGTGTGCAGGTCTTATGTGGACCCCGGTCCTGGTTCAGGCTGCAGTTCGGGACCCGGTCCTGGTTCAGGCTGCAGTTCGGGACCCGGTCCAGGGTTCAGGAATGTTTACCATCAGAGCAGCTGTGGAGAAAGTTCCCAGAGCAGCGTGTGTCCTGCTGTCAGCTGGTGTTTCTGAGGGACTCGGTGTCAGACTGCAGCTTTCTATTCTGGGAGGTGATTGACAGACGAGGCTGCAGAGGGGGGGCCGGACCAGCAGAGACCAGACCCTGCAGAGACCAGCACAGACCAGCAGGGGCGACCAGACCCTGCAGAGACCAGACCCTGCAGAGACCAGACCCTGCAGAGACCAGCAGAGACCAGCAGGGGCTACCAGACCCTGCAGAGACCAGCAGGGGCGACCAGACCCTGCAGAGACCAGACCCTGCACAGACCAGCAGGGGCTACCAGACCCTGCAGAGACCAGACCCTGCACAGACCAGCAGGGGCTACCAGACCCTGCACAGACCAGCAGGGGCTACCAGACCCTGCAGAGACCAGCAGAGACCAGCAGGGGCTACCAGACCCTGCACAGACCAGACCCTGCAGAGACCAGACCCTGCACAGACCAGACCCTACACAGACCAGACCCTGCACAGACCAGCAGGCCCTGCACAGACCAGACCCTGCAGAGACCAGACCCTGCAGAGACCAGCAGAGACCAGCAGGCCCTGCACAGACCAGCACAGACCAGCAGGGGCTACCAGACCCTGCAGAGACCAGCAGACCCTGCAGAGAGACCGTCCTCTCTCCTCCTCCCTCTCTCTCTCTCTATCATCCATCTATCCTCTCTCCTCCTCCCTCTCTCTCTCTATCCATCCATCTATCCTCTCTCCTCCTCCCTCTCTCTCTCTATCCATCCATCTATCCTCTCTCCTCCTCCCTCTCTCTCTCTATCCATCCATCTATCCTCTCTCCTCCTCCCTCTCTCTCTCTATCCATCCATCTATCCTCTCTCCTCCTCTCTCTCTCTCTCTATCATCCATCTATCCTCTCTCCTCCTCCCTCTCTCTCTCTATCCATCCATCTATCCTCTCTCCTCCTCCCTCTCTCTCTCTATCCATCCATCTATCCTCTCTCCTCCTCCCTCTCTCTCTCTATCCATCCATCTATCCTCTCTCCTCCTCCTCCCTCTCTCTCTCTATCCATCCATCTATCCTCTCTCCTCCTCTCTCTCTCTCTCTATCCATCCATCTATCCTCTCTCCTCCTCCCTCTCTCTCTCTATCCATCCATCTATCCTCTCTCCTCCTCCCTCTCTCTCTCTATCCATCCATCTATCCTCTCTCCTCCTCCCTCTCTCTCTCTATCCATCCATCTATCCTCTCTCCTCCTCCCTCTCTCTCTCTATCCATCCATCTATCCTCTCTCCTCCTCCCTCTCTCTCTCTATCCATCCATCTATCCTCTCTCCTCCTCCCTCTCTCTCTCTATCCATCCATCTATCCTCTCTCCTCCTCCCTCTCTCTCTCTATCCATCCATCTATCCTCTCTCCTCCTCCCTCTCTCTCTCTATCCATCCATCTATCCTCTCTCCTCCTCCCTCTCTCTCTCTATCCATCCATCTATCCTCTCTCCTCCTCCCTCTCTCTCTCTATCTATCCATCTATCCTCTCTCCTCCTCCCTCTCTCTCTCTCTATCCATCCATCTATCCTCTCTCCTCCTCTCTCTCTCTCTCTATCCATCCATCTATCCTCTCTCCTCCTCCCTCTCTCTCTCTATCCATCCATCTATCCTCTCTCCTCCTCTCTCTCTCTATCCATCCATCTATCCTCTCTCCTCCTCTCTCTCTCTCTCTATCCATCCATCTATCCTCTCTCCTCCTCTCTCTCTCTATCCATCCATCTATCCTCTCTCCTCCTCTCTCTCTCTCTCTATCCATCCATCTATCCTCTCTCCTCCTCTCTCTCTCTATCCATCCATCTATCCTCTCTCCTCCTCCCTCTCTCTCTATCCATCCATCTATCCTCTCTCCTCCTCCCTCTCTCTCTCTATCCATCCATCTATCCTCTCTCCTCCTCCCTCTCTCTCTCTATCCATCCATCTATCCTCTCTCCTCCTCCCTCTCTCTCTCTATCCATCCATCTATCCTCTCTCCTCCTCTCTCTCTCTCTCTATCCATCCATCTATCCTCTCTCCTCCTCCCTCTCTCTCTCTATCCATCCATCTATCCTCTCTCCTCCTCTCTCTCTCTATCCATCCATCTATCCTCTCTCCTCCTCTCTCTCTCTCTCTATCCATCCATCTATCCTCTCTCCTCCTCTCTCTCTCTATCCATCCATCTATCCTCTCTCCTCCTCCCTCTCTCTCTATCCATCCATCTATCCTCTCTCCTCCTCCCTCTCTCTCTCTATCCATCCATCTATCCTCTCTCCTCCTCCCTCTCTCTCTCTATCCATCCATCTAAACTTCTTCCCCGGAGTTGTCTGTGCTTTCTGGTCTCACAGGTAATCTGGGCCTGGAGACGTCCGGATGTCAGATTCCAGTCCTGGACCTTCAATGTGCTTCTCTCTCCTCTCCTTCCTCTCTCCTCTCCTTCCTCTCTCTCTCCTTCCTCTCTCTCCTCTCCTTCCTCTCTCTCCTCTCCTTCCTCTCTCCTCTCCTTCCTCTCTCTCCTCTCCTTCCTCTCTCTCCTCTCCTTCCTCTCTCTCCTCTCTCTCTTTCCTCTCCTTCCTCTCTCTCTCCTTCCTCTCTCTCCTCTCCTTCCTCTCTCTCCTCTCCTCTCTCTCTCTCCTCCTCTCCTTCCTCTCTCTCCTCTCCTCTCTCTCTCTCCTCCTCTCCTTCCTCTCTCTCCTCTCCTTCCTCTCTCTCCTCTCTCTCTCTCCTCTCCTTCCTCTCTCTCTCCTTCCTCTCTCTCCTCTCCTTCCTCTCTCTCTCCTCTCCTTCCTCTCTCTCTCCTCTCCTTCCTCTCTCTCTCCTCTCCTTCCTCTCTCTCTCCTTCCTCTCTCTCCTCTCCTTCCTCTCTCCTCTCCTTCCTCTCTCTCCTCTCCTTCCTCTCTCTCCTCTCTCTCTTTCCTCTCCTTCCTCTCTCTCTCCTTCCTCTCTCTCCTCTCCTTCCTCTCTCTCCTCTCCTCTCTCTCTCTCCTCCTCTCCTTCCTCTCTCTCCTCTCCTCTCTCTCTCTCCTTCCTCTCTCTCCTCTCCTTCCTCTCTCTCTCCTTCCTCTCTCTCCTCTCCTCTCCTTCCTCTCTCTCTCCTCTCCTTCCTCTCTCTCTCCTCTCCTTCCTCTCTCTCTCCTCTCCTTCCTCTCTCTCCTCTCCTCTCTCTCTCCTCTCCTTCCTCTCTCTCCTCTCCTTCCTCTCTCTCTCTCTCTACTCCAACCGGTCCAGGCAGATGTTCTCCCACTCTGAGTCTGGTTCTGAGGGTTCTTCCTGTTAAAAGATGTTCTCCCACTCTGAGTCTGGTTCTGAGGGTTGATCAGTAGTGGTCATGTTCACCCTCATCAGCTGACTCCCCTCACCTGTGCTTCCCCGCCCATCTCCACACCTGGTTGCAATCATCATCATGTAAAGGCTCATTTCCACTTGTCCTCTGCCAGAGTGTCTCGTGTTTTCATGCCTACCTTTCCAGCGTTACTCTGCCGGTGTCATTCCTGCCCGTCTTGCCTGGTTCCCGGTTTTTGGATTTTTGCTCCCTTGGATTTGTCTTCCTGGTTTTGACTCTGATTAAATAACTTCCTGTTGGGTTCCCTGCCTTCTGAGCCGTTACACCAACTGACTGATTGGATAGATAGATAGATAGATAGATGGATAGACACCCTGCAGGATCTCAAATAGTTTGAAATGTTAAATTCTGAAACAAAAGAAAATAATTATATTTATTTAAAAACTATGAAAGAAAATCCAAATGAAGCTTTTTGGTTTATGAGCCTCTGATCAGAGTTTATGTGTGACTGTCAGCTGTCGTCAGGGTGACGGCGTTGTTGATGCTGTTGCCACGGTAACGGCGTGTTTGTCAGCAGTATCAGTGATGGTGCGGACATGTTTGTTCTCTGCTGTCTGTTAAATTTATTTTTAGATCTTTGATAACTGACGAGTGTTTTAATCTCTGCAGAGGAACGTTGGAGATAACTGAGAGAGTCTGAACCTCCTGACCCACACACACACACACACACACACATACACACACACCCACACACACACACACACACACACACACACACACACACACTCACACACACACACTCACACACTCACACACACTCACACACACACACACTCACACACACTCACTCACACACTCACTCACACACTCACACTCACACACACACTCACTCACACACTCACACTCACACACACACTCACACTCACACACACACTCACTCACACACTCACACTCACACACACACTCACACACACTCACTCACACACTCACACACACTCACACACACACACACACACACACACACAGTAACCCTTAGCAACACATTTCCCTCCTTTACCTTCAGGGTCCATCTGCTCCGGTCAGGACCAGGAGACTGGGCCAGGGACTCAGGACCAGGACCAGGGGGGGGGGGGGGGGGGTGACAGGAAGTTATGGGGGGGAGGGCACATGCAGAACGGATCGGCTGCACACCTGGAGTCATGTGACATCCGTATCACGTGTTCCTCTCAGACATCAGCACTGTTCTCACTGAGTCCCATCTGGGTTCCGTTTCAGGTTCTCACTGAGTCCCATCTGGGTTCCGTTTCAGGTTCTCACTGAGTCCCACCTGGGTTCCGTTTCAGGTTCTCACTGAGTCCCATCTGGGTTCCGTTTCAGGTTCTCACTGAGTCCCATCTGGGTTCCCTTTCGGGTTCTCACTGAGTCCCATCTGGGTTCCGTTTCAGGTTCTCACTGAGTCCCATCTGGGTTCCGTTTCGGGTTCTCACTGAGTCCCATCTGGGTTCCGTTTCGGGTTCTCACTGAGTCCCATCTGGGTTCCGTTTCAGGTTCTCACTGAGTCCCATCTGGGTTCCGTTTCGGGTTCTCATTGAGTCCCATCTGGGTTCCGTTTGTCAGGATCCTGGTCTGTTGTGAATATGAGCAGCCGTAATACTTTTGTAATCCCTATTCTAATAATAGAACCCGTTCTAATAATAGAACCCGTCCCATTTCAGAAACAGTGTTCCACTGTCTCTCAGCTGTTTGGACTGTTTGACGGGGAGAACGTGACCTAACCGGAACCAGAACCCTTCATGTTCCTCTCACACATCTGGACTCTAAGGTTCTAACATCACACTTTGTCATCGTGTCATTTACTGAAACACAGAGAACGGATAGAACAGATAGAACAGATAGAACAGAGAGAACAGAGAGAACAGAGAGAACAGATAGAACACAGAGAACAGAGAACAGAGAGAACACAGAGAACAGATAGAACAGAGAACAGAGAGAACACAGAGAACAGAGAACACAGAGAACAGAGAGAACACAGAGAACAGAGAACAGAGAACACAGAGAACACAGAGAACACAGAGAACAGATAGAACAGAGAACACAGAGAACAGAGAGAACACAGAGAACAGAGAACAGAGAGAACACAGAGAACAGAGAGAACAGAGAACAGAGAGAACACAGAGAACAGAGAACACAGAGAACAGAGAACACAGAGAACAGAGAACACATCAACTCAGGTTTTAGATACTGAAGGCTGTTCCACTTGTTCCTATCTGAAGTTCCTCAGCTAGAGCTGTTCTCTGTGTTCTCTCTGTTCTCTCTGTTCTCTGTGTTCTCTGTGATCTGAGGTAAAATAATAAAATAAAGTTAAATATATTCGGAGTTAAAGTGACGTCACACTGCACAGGAGTCACGTGTCTCCAGCAGGTGGCGGTAACGCGCCCGTTAATCAGCAGCAGCAGAAGAAGCGTTGCACCGCAGCGGGAGGTCTGTGCGGGTCTGTGCGGATTCATGCGGGTCTGGAATCAGATGACCGGGTCCGGTTCGGAGGTGAGTCTCCTTTAAACCGGCTCCCGGTGCCGGTTATTTCTCATAATGCATTGTTTCTTATAGAGTGCGTGTTAGCCTGCATGCTAACATCTAGCCTCACCGCGACAGCTGCTTTACGGCAGTCAGCTGACCACTGTGAGGGCGGAAGTGCAGAGAGGAAGTGCGCATCAGCCGCAGCAGACGGATCAATGATCGATCACCAATAGGACCAATAATCAGATATCGATCAGCACAAGTATCGATTACAGGAGAGATGAGCCGCGCAGGCGCAGAACTGAGGATTCACTTCAGCCCGGGCCGCGTGCACCTGGTTCAGGTAAACACCGAGGCGCGTGCACCTGGTCCAGGTAGACACCGAGGCGCGTGCACACCGGCTGATCTTTAAGTTTTATCTGAACTTTATTTCCTCATTAAAGGAGCAAAGTGCAACAGTGTCACGAGCACAGTGCACGAGCACAGTGCACGGAGAAAGAGGCTGCTGATTAAACTGTTTAATACATTAAATAAGTTAGTGTGTGTGTGTGTGTGTGTGTGTTACAGTGTGTGTGTGTGTGTGTGTGTGTGTGTGTTACTGTGTGTGTGTGTTACTGTGTGTGTGTTGCTGTGTGTGTGTGTGTGTTACTGTGTGTGTGTTACTGTGTGTGTGTGTGTGTGTGTTACTGTGTGTGTGTTACAGTGTGTGTGTGTTACTGTGTGTGTGTGTGTGTGTGTGTGTGTGTGTGTGTGTGTGTGTGTGTGTGTGTGTGAAGGCTGAAGAGGAGAACGAGGAAGCTGAAGAGGAGAACCCGGAGGCTGAAGAGGAGAACCGGGAGACTGAAGAGGAGAACGAGGAGGCTGAAGAGGAGAACGAGGAGGCTGAAGAGGAGAACCCGGAGGCTGAAGAGGAGAACGAGGAGGCTGAAGAGGAGAACCCGGGGGCTGAAGAGGAGAACCCGGGGGCTGAAGAGGAGAACCGGGAGGCTGAAGAGGAGAACCCGGAGGCTGAAGAGGAGAACGAGGAAGCTGAAGAGGAGAACCCGGAGGCTGAAGAGGAGAACCCGGAGGCTGAAGAGGAGAACCCGGAGGCTGAAGAGGAGAACGTGGAGGCTGAAGAGGAGCACCCGGGGGCTGAAGAGGAGAACCCGGAGGCTGAAGAGGAGAACGTGAAGGCTGAAGAGGAGAACCCGGAGGCTGAAGAGGAGAACCGGGAGGCTGAAGAGGAGAACGGGGAGGCTGAAGAGGAGAACCCGGGGGCTGAAGAGGAGAACCCGGAGGCTGAAGAGGAGAACGTGAAGGCTGAAGAGGAGAACCCGGAGGCTGAAGAGGAGAACGAGGAGGCTGAAGAGGAGAACCCGGGGGCTGAAGAGGAGAACCCGGAGGCTGAAGAGGAGAACCCGGAGGCTGAAGAGGAGAACGTGAAGGCTGAAGAGGAGAACCCGGAGGCTGAAGAGGAGAACGTGGAGGCTGAAGAGGAGAACCTGGGGGCTGAAGAGGAGAACCCGGAGGCTGAAGAGGAGAACGAGGAGGCTGAAGAGGAGAACGTGGAGGCTGAAGAGGAGAACCCGGGGGCTGAAGAGGAGAACCGGGAGGCTGAAGAGGACAACGTGGAGGCTGAAGAGGAGAACGTGGAGGCTGAAGAGGAGAACCCGGGGGCTGAAGAGGAGAACCGGGAGGCTGAAGAGGACAACGTGGAGGCTGAAGAGGAGAACGTGGAGGCTGAAGAGGAGAACCCGGGGGCTGAAGAGGAGAACCCGGAGGCTGAAGAGGACAACGTGGAGGCTGAAGAGGAGAACCCGGGGGCTGAAGAGGACAACGTGGAGGCTGAAGAGGACACGAGACTCGAGACAAACAGCGAGCGGGCGTGCAGCCGGTCTGAGCCGGTCTGAGCCGGTTCTCAGGGTTCTACGTGGGACTTTAACTGGAAACAGATTTTGGAGCCTTTCAGACGTTCTAAGGCAGAAATGCTTCACGCTGCATTGATGGATGTTTGGTTTCCATGACAACACCGACTCATCGTCTGACCTTTGACCCCTGTGTGTGTATTTCAGGAGGAGGGGCCGGTCCCGGCTCACAGGGTCCTGGTTACCGGGGCAACCGGTCTCCTGGGTCGGGCCGTCTGCAAAGAGTTCGAGAACAACGGCTGGTTGGTGATCGGGACCGGGTACCGGAGGGCCAGACCACGACTCCTCCGCTGTGACCTCACCGACGAGGACGCCGTCCGGGGTCTGCTCCAAGAATACAAGGTACAGGACTACAGGGTCCAGGACTACAGTAGGTACAGGACTACAGGGTTCAGGACTACAGGGTTCAGGACTACAGTCAGTCAGTACAGGACTACAGTCAGTAGATACAGGACTACAGGGTCCAGGACTACAGTCAGTACAGGACTACAGTCGGTACAGGACTACAGTCAGTAGGTACAGGACTACAGTCGGTACAGGACTACGGTAGGTACAGGACTACAGAAGGTACAGGACTACAGGGTCCAGGACTACAGTCAGTAGGTACAGGACTACAGTCAGTAGGTACAGGACTACAGTCGGTAGGTACAGGACTACAGGGTCCAGGACTACAGTCAGTCGGTACAGGACTACAGTAGGTACAGGACTACAGTCAGTAGGTACAGGACTACAGTCGGTAGGTACAGGACTACAGTCGGTAGGTACAGGACTACAGTCGGTACAGGACTACAGTAGGTACAGGACTACAGTCGGTAGGTACAGGACTACAGTCGGTACAGGACTACAGTCGGTAGGTGCAGGACTACAGTCGGTAGGTACAGGACTACAGTCGGTACAGGACTACAGTAGGTACAGGACTACAGTAGGTACAGGACTACAGGGTCCAGGACTACAGTCAGTAGGTACAGGACTACAGTCAGTAGGTACAGGACTACAGTCGGTACAGGACTACAGTCAGTACAGGACTACAGTCAGTAGGTACAGGACTACAGTCAGTAGGTACAGGACTACAGTCAGTAGGTACAGGACTACAGTCAGTACAGGACTACAGTCGGTAGGTACAGGACTACAGTCGGTACAGGACTACAGTCGGTAGGTACAGGACTACAGTAGGTACAGGACTACAGTCGGTACAGGACTACAGTAGGTAGAGGACTACAGTAGGTAGATACAGGACTACAGTCGGTAGGTACAGGACTACAGTCAGTAGGTACAGGACTACAGTAGGTACAGGACTACAGTCGGTACAGGACTACAGTCAGTACAGGACTACAGTAGGTACAGGACTACAGTCAGTAGGTACAGGACTACAGTCGGTAGGTTCAGGACTACAGTAGGTACAGGACTACAGTAGATACAGGACTACAGTCGGTAGGTACAGGACTACAGTCAGTACAGGACTACAGTAGGTACAGGACTACAGTCAGTAGGTACAGGACTACAGTCGGTACAGGACTACAGTCAGTAGGTACAGGACTACAGTCAGTACAGGACTACAGTAGGTACAGGACTACAGTCAGTAGGTACAGGACTACAGTCGGTACAGGACTACAGTCAGTAGGTACAGGACTACAGTCAGTACAGGACTACAGTCGGTAGGTACAGGACTACAGTCGGTACAGGACTACAGTAGGTACAGGACTACAGTCAGTAGGTACAGGACTACAGTCGGTACAGGACTACAGGGTTCAGGACTACAGTCAGTCGGCACAGGACTACAGTCGGTACAGGACTACAGTCGGTACAGGACTACAGTAGGTACAGGACTACAGTAGGTACAGGACTACAGTAGGTACAGGACTACAGTAGGTACAGGACTACAGTCAGTAGGTACAGGACTACAGTAGGTACAGGACTACAGTCAGTAGGTACAGGACTACAGTCAGTAGGTACAGGACTACAGTCGGTACAGGACTACAGTAGGTACAGGACTACAGTCAGTACAGGACTACAGTAGGTACAGGACTACAGTCGGTACAGGACTACAGTCGGTACAGGACTACAGTCAGTAGGTACAGGACTACAGTCAGTAGGTACAGGACTACAGTAGGTACAGGACTACAGTCGGTACAGGACTACAGTAGGTACAGGACTACAGTCGGTACAGGACTACAGTCGGTACAGGACTACAGTCGGTACAGGACTACAGTCAGTACTGGACTACAGTCGGTAGGTACAGGACTACAGTAGGTACAGGACTACAGTAGGTACAGGACTACAGTAGGTACAGGACTACTGTAGGTACAGGACTACAGTCAGTAGGTACAGGACTACAGTCGGTACAGGACTACAGGGTTCAGGACTACAGTCGGTACAGGACTACAGTCAGTCGGTACAGGACTACAGTCGGTACAGGACTACAGTCGGTACAGGACTACAGTCGGTAGGTACAGGACTACAGTCGGTAGGTACAGGACTACAGTCGGTACAGGACTACAGTCAGTAGGTACAGGACTACAGTCAGTACTGGACTACAGTCGGTAGGTACAGGACTACAGTCAGTAGGTACAGGACTACAGTAGGTACAGGACTACAGTCAGTAGGTACAGGACTACAGTCAGTAGGTACAGGACTACAGTCGGTACAGGACTACAGTAGGTACAGGACTACAGTCAGTACAGGACTACAGTAGGTACAGGACTACAGTCGGTACAGGACTACAGTCGGTACAGGACTACAGTCAGTAGGTACAGGACTACAGTCAGTAGGTACAGGACTACAGTAGGTACAGGACTACAGTCGGTACAGGACTACAGTAGGTACAGGACTACAGTCGGTACAGGACTACAGTCGGTACAGGACTACAGTCGGTACAGGACTACAGTCAGTACTGGACTACAGTCGGTAGGTACAGGACTACAGTCAGTACAGGACTACAGTAGGTACAGGACTACAGTAGGTACAGGACTACAGTCAGTCGGTACAGGACTACAGTAGGTACAGGACTACTGTAGGTACAGGACTACAGTCAGTAGGTACAGGACTACAGTCGGTACAGGACTACAGGGTTCAGGACTACAGTCGGTACAGGACTACAGTCAGTCGGTACAGGACTACAGTCGGTACAGGACTACAGTCGGTACAGGACTACAGTCGGTAGGTACAGGACTACAGTCGGTAGGTACAGGACTACAGTCGGTACAGGACTACAGTCGGTACAGGACTACAGTAGGTACAGGACTACAGTCAGTAGGTACAGGACTACAGTCAGTACTGGACTACAGTCGGTAGGTACAGGACTACAGTCAGTAGGTACAGGACTACAGTAGGTACAGGACTACAGTAGGTACAGGACTACAGTAGGTACAGGACTACAGTCGGTACAGGACTACAGTCAGTAGGTACAGGACTACAGTCAGTAGGTACAGGACTACAGTAGGTACAGGACTACAGTCAGTAGGTACAGGACTACAGTAGGTACAGGACTACAGTAGGTAGGTACAGGACTACAGTCGGTACAGGACTACAGTAGGTAGGTACAGGACTACAGTCGGTAGGTTCAGGACTACAGTCGGTACAGGACTACAGTCAGTAGGTACAGGACTACAGTCAGTACAGGACTACAGTAGGTACAGGACTACAGTCGGTAGGTACAGGACTACAGTCAGTACAGGACTACAGTAGGTACAGGACTACAGGGTTCAGGACTACAGTCGGTACAGGACTACAGTCGGTACAGGACTACAGTCGGTAGGTACAGGACTACAGGGTCCAGGACTACAGTCAGTAGGTACAGGACTACAGTCGGTACAGGACTACAGTTGGTAGGTACAGGACTACAGGGTCCAGGACTACAGTCAGTCGGTACAGGACTACAGGGTCCAGGACTACAGTCAGTCGGTACAGGACTACAGTCAGTAGGTACAGGACTACAGGGTCCAGGACTACAGTCAGTCGGTACAGGACTACAGGGTCCAGGACTACAGTCAGTCGGTACAGGACTACAGTAGGCACAGGACTACAGTCAGTAGGTACAGGACTACAGGGTCCAGGACTACAGTCAGTCGGTACAGGACTACAGTAGGCACAGGACTACAGTCAGTAGGTACAGGACTACAGTCAGTACAGGACTACAGTAGGTACAGGACTACAGGGTCCAGGACTACAGTCAGTCGGTACAGGACTACAGTCAGTAGGTACAGGACTACAGTAGGTACAGGACTACAGTCAGTAGGTACAGGACTACAGGGTCCAGGACTACAGTCAGTCGGTACAGGACTACAGTCGGTACAGGACTACAGTCAGTAGGTACAGGACTACAGTAGGCACAGGACTACAGTCAGTAGGCACAGGACTACAGTCAGTAGGTACAGGACTACAGGGTCCAGGACTACAGTCAGTAGGTACAGGACTACAGTAGGTACAGGACTACAGTAGGTACAGGACTACAGTAGGTACAGGACTACAGTCAGTAGGTACAGGACTACAGGGTCCAGGACTACAGTCAGTAGGTACAGGACTACAGTCAGTACAGGACTACAGTAGGTACAGGACTACAGGGTCCAGGACTACAGTCAGTCGGTACAGGACTACAGTCAGTACAGGACTACAGTAGGTACAGGACTACAGGGTTCAGGACTACAGTCAGTAGGTACAGGACTACAGTAGGTACAGGACTACAGTCAGTACAGGACTACAGTAGGTACAGGACTACAGTCAGTCGGTACAGGACTACAGTCAGTAGGTACAGGACTACAGTCGGTACAGGACTACAGTAGGTACAGGACTACAGTCAGTCAGTACAGGACTACAGTCGGTACAGGACTACAGTAGGTACAGGACTACAGTCGGTACAGGACTACAGGGTTCAGGACTACAGTAGGTACAGGACTACAGGGTTCAGGACTACAGGGTCCAGGACTAACCCTAACCCGGTCTGTGTCCCCCCAGCCGGAGGTGGTGGTTCACTGCGCGGCGGAGCGACGTCCGGACGTCGTAGAGAGACACACGGAGGCGGCGGTCAACCTGAACGTGCACGCCACGAGCGCGCTCGCCAGGGAGGCAGGTACGTGTTCTCTACGGGTTCTCCGTGTTCTATGTCTCAGCCGTGTTCTCCGTGTTCTATGTCTCAGCCGTGTTCTCTGTGTTCTATGTCTCAGCCGTGTTCTCTGTCTCAGCCGTGTTCTCCGTGTTCTATGTCTCAGCCGTGTTCTCCGTGTTCTATGTCTCAGCCGTGTTCTCTGTGTTCTATGTCTCAGCCGTGTTCTCTGTGTTCTATGTCTCAGCCGTGTTCTCTGTGTTCTATGTCTCAGCCGTGTTCTCTGTGTTCTATGTCTCAGCCGTGTTCTCTGTGTTCTATGTCTCAGCCGTGTTCTCTGTGTTCTATGTCTCAGCCGTGTTCTCCGTGTTCTATGTGTTCTATGTTCTAGCCGTGTTCTCTGTGTTCTATGTCTCAGCCGTGTTCTCTGTGTTCTCTGTGTTCTATGTTCTAGCGGTGTGCGGAGCGTTCTTCCTCTACATCAGTACGGACTACGTGTTTGACGGGAGGAACCCGCCGTACGGAGAGGACGACAGCCCGAACCCTCTGAACCTCTACGGCCGCAGCAAGCTGGAGGGAGAGAGGGAGGCGCTGCGACACTGTCCAGGTACCTGTGACATCACATCCTGTTACTGTCTCACCTGTGTGACATCACATCCTGTTACTGTCTCACCTGTGTGACATCACATCCTGTTACAGAGCGGTACAGGAACCCTAACCTCTGACCTTATATCTGCTTCCTTTAAGTAACCTCAGACATTTACCTGTGTGTGTGTGTGTGTGTGTGTGTGTGTGTGTGTGTGTGTGTGTGTGTGTGTGTGTGTGTGTGTGTGTGTGTGTGTGTGTGTGTGTGTGTGTAGGTGCGGTGGTCCTCAGGGTGCCCGTGCTGTTCGGGGAGGTGGAGTCGGTGTCTGAGAGCGCCGTGACGTCGTTGTGGCTCAAAGTTCAGGAGGCGACAGAAAGCTGCACGTTGGATCACTGCCAGCAGCGGTTCCCCACCGACGCCCGCGACGTCGCCGCCGTCTGCAGGAAGCTGTCCGAGAGAGGGAGACAGGTACCCGTCTGTCTGTTCCTGTCTGTCCCAGAGAGGGAGACAGGTACCCGTCTGTCTGTTTCTGTCTGTCCCAGAGAGGGAGACAGGTACCCGTCTGTCCCAGAGAGGGAGACAGGTACCCGTCTGTCTGTTTCTGTCTGTCCCAGAGAGGGAGACAGGTACCTGTCTGTCTGTTTCTGTCTGTCCCAGAGAGGGAGACAGGTACCTGTCTGTCTGTTTCTGTCTGTCCCAGAGAGGGAGACAGGTACCCGTCTGTCTGTTTCTGCCTGTCCCAGAGAGGGAGACAGGTACCTGTCTGTCTGTTTCTGTCTGTCCCAGAGAGGGGAGACAGGTACCCGTCTGTCCGAGAGAGGGAGACAGGTACCCGTCTGTCTGTTTCTGTCTGTCCCAGAGAGGGAGACAGGTACCCGTCTGTCTGTTTCTGCCTGTCCCAGAGAGGGAGACAGGTACCCGTCTGTCCCAGAGAGGGAGACAGGTACCTGTCTCACCCCCTGCCTGTCTGTCTCTCCAGTACCTGTCTCACTCCCTGCCTGTCTGTCTCTCCAGTACCTGTCTCACCCCCTGCCTGTCTGTCTCTCCAGGACCCGTCTATCAGAGGGATCTTCCATTTCTCGGGTAAAGAGCAGATGACCAAATATGAGACGGCCGTCGCCATCGCTCAGGCCTTCAACCTGCCGTCCAATCACCTCATTCCTGTAAGTATCAGCTGATGGGTGGGGGTCAAACAGCTGATGGATTAGGGTCAAACAGCTGATGGGTGAGGGTCAAACAGCTGATGGATTAGGGTCAAACAGCTGATGGGTGAGGGTCAAACAGCTGATGGATTAGGGTCAAACAGCTGATGGGTGAGGGTCAAACAGCTGATGGGTTAGGGTCAAACAGCTGATGGGTTAGGGTCAAACAGCTGATGGGTTAGGGTCAATCAGCTGATGGGTGAGGGTCAAACAGCTGATGGGTGAGGGTCAATCAGCTGATGGGTGGGGGTCAAACAGCTGATGGGTTGGGGTCAAACAGCTGATGGGTGGGGGTCAAACAGCTGATGGGTGGGGGTCAAACAGCTGATGGGTTAGGGTCAAACAGCTGATGGGTGGGGGTCAAACAGCTGATGGGTGGGGGTCAAACAGCTGATGGGTGAGGGTCAATCAGCTGATGGGTGAGGGTCAAACAGCTGATGGGTGAGGGTCAAACAGCTGATGGGTGAGGGTCAAACAGCTGATGGGTGAGGGTCAATCAGCTGATGGACAGCAGGTCAAACAGCTGATGGGTTAGGGTCAAACAGCTGATGGGTGAGGGTCAAACAGCTGATGGGTGAGGGTCAATCAGCTGATGGGTGAGGGTCAAACAGCTGATGGGTTAGGGTCAATCAGCTGATGGGTTAGGGTCAAACAGCTGATGGGTGGGGGTCAATCAGCTGATGGGTGAGGGTCAATCAGCTGATGGGTGAGGGTCAAACAGCTGATGGGTGAGGGTCAAACAGCTGATGGGTGAGGGTCAATCAGCTGATGGACAGCAGGTCAAACAGCTGATGGGTGAGGGTCAAACAGCTGATGGGTGAGGGTCAATCAGCTGATGGGTGAGGGTCAAACAGCTGATGGGTGAGGGGCAAACAGCTGATGGGTGAGGGTCAATCAGCTGATGGACAGCAGGTCACACAGCTGATGGGTGAGGGTCAAACAGCTGATGGGTGAGGGTCAAACAGCTGATGGGTGGGGGTCAATCAGCTGATGGGTGAGGGTCAATCAGCTGATGGGTGAGGGTCAATCAGCTGATGGGTGAGGGTCAAACAGCTGATGAGTGAGGGTTTACTGTATCTGTAAATATATTGAGACATAAACTGTGTTCATGATGTCATTGATGATGTCATTGATGATGTCATTGATGATGTCATTGATTACTTCCTGTCTGTCTGCAGCTCACCGAGCAGCCAGCAGCTTCGGCTCCTCGTCCAATCAACAGCCAGCTGAACTGTTCCCGCCTGGAGCTGCTGAACCTGAGCGTGACCCCGCGACCTTTCACCTCCGCCATCACCGACTGTCTCTGGCCCTTCACCCCCGACAAGCGCTGGAGACAGACCGTCTTCCACTGAGGGACGGTCTGTCCTGACTGAGGGACGGTCTGTCTCCACTGAGGGACGGTCTGTCCTCCACTTAGGGACAGTCTGTCCTCACTGAGGGACGGTCTGTCCTCACTGAGGGACGGTCTGTCCTGACTGAGGGACGGTCTGTCTCCACTGAGGGACGGTCTGTCCTCCACTGAGGGACAGTCTGTCCTCCACTGAGGGACGGTCTGTCCTCCACTGAGGGACGGTCTGTCCTCACTGAGGGACGGTCTGTCCTCACTTAGGGACAGTCTGTCCTCCACTGAGGGACGGTCTGTCCTCACTGAGGGACGGTCTGTCCTCACTTAGGGACAGTCTGTCCTCCACTGAGGGACGGTCTGTCTCCACTGAGGGACGGTCTGTCTCCACTGAGGGACGGTCTGTCCTCACTGAGGGACGGTCTGTCCTCACTTAGGGACAGTCTGTCCTCCACTGAGGGACGGTCTGTCCTCACTGAGGGACGGTCTGTCTCCACTGAGGGACGGTCTGTCCTCCACTGAGGGACAGTCTGTCCTCACTGAGGGACGGTCTGTCCTCACTGAGGGACGGTCTGTCTACACTGAGGGACGAACCGTCCTCACTGAGGGACGGTCTGTCCTCCACTGAGGGACGGTCTGTCCTCACTGAGAGACGGTCTGTCCTCACTGAGGGACGGTCTGTCTCCACTGAGGAACGGTCTGTCTCCACTGAGGGACGGTCTGTCCTCACTGAGGGACGGTCTGTCCTCACTGAGGGACGAACCGTCTCCACTGAGGGACAGTCTGTCCTCCACTGAGGGATGGTCTGTCCTCACTGAGGGACGGTCTGTCCTCCACTGTGTCCTGTGAATAATAGATGAATAATTTTCTCAGTAAATGTTGTAAAAAGCGTTTTTGTGATTTTTTGGTTAATAATGATTCTGTAGAGAAGTTGAGCTGCGGTGTCCCACAGAGGACAAATCTGAGCTACGGTGTCCCACAGAGGACAAATCTGAGCTACGGTGTCCCACAGAGGACAGATCTGATGGTTGTAACGTGTCAGCTGTTCACAATAAATAATTAAACATCCAACGTTTGTCTTTGTCTCCAGTTTGAGTCTAAAGGCAGATCCTAAAGAACCACTGACCCCCTGCTGAGGGTCACTGGGTCAGGGGTCAGGGTGAGGGGTCACTGGGTCAGGGGTCAGGGTCAGGGTTAGCTGGGTTAGCGATCAGCGAGCTGCAGATGAGTCCAGAGCGTGGACTGACTCTGGACTCTGTAGATTATTACAGAAGCAGCTTCAGGTCTCTGAGGGTCTGGGTTAGCTTCAGGTCTCTGAGGGTCTGGGTTAGCTTCAGGTCTCTGAGGGTCGGGGTTAGCTTCAGGTCTCTGAGGGTCTGGGTTAGCTTCAGGTCTCTGAGGGTCTGGGTTAGCTTCAGGTCTCTGAGGGTCTGGGTTAGCTTCAGGTCTCTGAGGGTCGGGGTTAGCTTCAGGTCTCTGAGGGTCTGGGTTTTGCTGCTTCGACCCTAAAAATACAATAATTATAAATTATCTCACATTTACCCAAATAACCCTAACCCTTAAATATAGACTGTACTTATATATATATAGACTGTACTTATATATATAGAAAGCAGTCTATGATGCCCTGCCAAGCCCAGCAAACCTCCATGTTCGGGGGAAGAGCGAGGTACCTTCTTGCCTCTCTGCTCTGGAAGAGGCTCCTTGAAACATCTCCTCAGAAGCTGCCCAAAGGCCCTGGCAGATGGGTGCTATCGTTGGCGCCATGACCAGGTGCTTAAGGCAGTTGCCGAAAGTGAAGCCTCAGCCATCTGCACCAGCAAGCACCAGCAAGCCCCGAAGAGGACTAACCCTAACCCTAACCCAGCAAGCCCCGAAGAGGACTAACCCTAACCCAGCAAGCCCCGAAGAGGACAATCCCCTTCATGAACTCTGGAGAGAAGCCCTGCGCACGGCCACAGACAACAGGCCTCCGCCACACAGCCTCTGACTGGCAGCTGCAGGCCGACCTGGGAAAGCAGCTGAAGTTCCCAGCAGAGGCCAGACATGATCATTACCTCTGAGGCTTCAACACACCTGATCATGCTGGAACTTACGGTTCCCTGGGAAGAGCACATAGAGGAAGCTAATGAGAGGAAACGGGCCAAGTACCAGGAACTAGTGGAGGAGTGCAGGAGCAGAGGCTGGAGAACTTTCTACCAGCCCAGAGAGGTCGGCTGCAGAGGCTTCGCAAGACGTTCACTCTGGACCGGGCGTGAAAGGAGCAGCCAAGAAGAGGGCTGACCCGTGGGTCGCCGCTGTGACGCGGAGGGCTGATCCGTGGGTCGCCGCTGGGACGCGGAGGGCTGATCCGTGGGTCGCCGCTGGGACGCGGAGGGCTGATCCGTGGGTCGCCGCTGGGACGCAGAGGGCTGACCCGTGGGTCGCCGCTGGGACGCAGAGGGCTGATCCGTGGGTCGCCGCTGGGACGCAGAGGGCTGATCCGTGGGTCGCTGCTGGGACGCGGAGGGCTGATCCGTGGGTTGCCGCTGGGACGCGGAGGGCTGATCCGTGGGTCGCTGCTGGGACGCGGAGGGCTGATCCGTGGGTTGCCGCTGGGACGCGGAGGGCTGATCCGTGGGTCGCTGCTGGGACGCAGAGGGCTGATCCGTGGGTTGCCGCTGGGACGCGGAGGGCTGATCCGTGGGTCGCTGCTGGGACGCGGAGGGCTGATCCGTGGGTCGCCGCTGGGACGCAGGCCGGGGCTTGATCAACCCGACCTGCGTCCCATCCAGATGTTTCTTCTAAGATACAGACTGTACTTTTTAATTCTATAAAATATAAAATGTTCTGAATTTCTCTTGACCGAACCCTCCTTAAAATATTCTTTATAGAGAATGTTCTTAAGTAATAATAATGTATATATTATATATTATATATTATATATTGTATATACATATATTTTATAATGATGATTAAGGCAGCCTGTATCAGTATGAACACAAACACAGTTTAATATTAATCACATTTTATTTTTAATTATATTTCTACAGCCGTCAATCAAACATCTGAGTTCATTGATTTATTCTCTGGATTATTTTAATTTCATCTGATTCTTGTTTGCTTTTTATTTTTATTTAATAATTAATAATTCTGACGTCTGATTGGTCAAGTTTCAGTCCAGCGTGTCATTGGCTCTAACTCTCTGATGTGGCGTAATCTGATTGGTCAGAGGGCGTTGAGACCGGTCCCTTCTGCTTCCTTCAGTTCTTTTAAAGCCAAACTGTCCTTTAAGGCCCCCGGGTCGTCCTCAGGGGTCCCCGGGTCCTCAGGGGCCCCAACCCCCGTCAGAGCCATGTCCTCCTTCTGCTGGTGGGCGGGGCCTCGTCCAGACCTTCAGACAGACAGACAGGTAGTTAGTGATCAGCTGTTTAATAGTGATCAGCTGTTTAATAGTGATCAGCTGTTTAATAGTGATCAGCTGTTTAATAGTGACCAGCTGTTTAATAGTGACCAGCTGTTTAATAGTTAGTGATCAGCTGTTTAACAGTGACCAGCTGTTTAATAGTGATCAGCTGTTTAATAGTGACCAGCTGTTTAATAGTTAGTGATCAGCTGTTTAATAGTGACCAGCTGTTTAATAGTGATCAGCTGTTTAATAGTGATCAGCTGTTTAATAGTTAGTGACCAGCTGTTTAATAGTGATCAGCTGTTTAATAGTGATCAGCTGTTTAATAGTGATCAGCTGTTTAATAGTGATCAGCTGTTTAATAGTTAGTGACCAGCTGTTTAATAGTGATCAGCTGTTTAATAGTGATCAGCTGTTTAATAGTGATCAGCTGTTTAATAGTGACCAGCTGTTTAATAGTGACCAGCTGTTTAATAGTTAGTGATCAGCTGTTTAATAGTGATCAGCTGTTTAATAGTTAGTGATCAGCTGTTTAATAGTGATCAGCTGTTTAATAGTGATCAGCTGTTTAATAGTGACCAGCTGTTTAATAGTGATCAGCTGTTTAATAGTTAGTGATCAGCTGTTTAATAGTGATCAGCTGTTTAATAGTGACCAGCTGTTTAATAGTGACCAGCTGTTTAATAGTGACCAGCTGTTTAATAGTTAGTGATCAGCTGTTTAATAGTGATCAGCTGTTTAATAGTTAGTGATCAGCTGTTTAATAGTGATCAGCTGTTTAATAGTGATCAGCTGTTTAATAGTGATCAGCTGTTTAATAGTGACCAGCTGTTTAATAGTGATCAGCTGTTTAATAGTGATCAGCTGTTTAATAGTGACCAGCTGTTTAATAGTGATCAGCTGTTTAATAGTGATCAGCTGTTTAATAGTGAGTGACCAGCTGTTTAATAGTGATCAGCTGTTTAATAGTGATCAGCTGTTTAATAGTGACCAGCTGTTTAATAGTGATCAGCTGTTTAATAGTGATCAGCTGTTTAATAGTTAGTGATCAGCTGTTTAATAGTGATCAGCTGTTTAATACTTAGTGATCAACTGTTTAATAGTGATCAGCTGTTTAATAGTGACCAGCTGTTTAATAGTGACCAGCTGTTTAATAGTGATCAGCTGTTTAATAGTGATCAGCTGTTTAATAGTTAGTGACCAGCTGTTTAATAGTGATCAGCTGTTTAATAGTGATCAGCTGTTTAATAGTGATCAGCTGTTTAATAGTGATCAGCTGTTTAATAGTTAGTGACCAGCTGTTTAATAGTGATCAGCTGTTTAATAGTGATCAGCTGTTTAATAGTGATCAGCTGTTTAATAGTGACCAGCTGTTTAATAGTGATCAGCTGTTTAATAGTTAGTGATCAGCTGTTTAATAGTGATCAGCTGTTTAATAGTTAGTGATCAGCTGTTTAATAGTGATCAGCTGTTTAATAGTTAGTGATCAGCTGTTTAATAGTGATCAGCTGTTTAATAGTTAGTGATCAGCTGTTTAATAGTGATCAGCTGTTTAATAGTGATCAGCTGTTTAATAGTGATCAGCTGTTTAATAGTGACCAGCTGTTTAATAGTGATCAGCTGTTTAATAGTTAGTGATCAGCTGTTTAATAGTGATCAGCTGTTTAATAGTGACCAGCTGTTTAATAGTGACCAGCTGTTTAATAGTGACCAGCTGTTTAATAGTTAGTGATCAGCTGTTTAATAGTGATCAGCTGTTTAATAGTTAGTGATCAGCTGTTTAATAGTGACCAGCTGTTTAATAGTGATCAGCTGTTTAATAGTGACCAGCTGTTTAATAGTGACCAGCTGTTTAATAGTGACCAGCTGTTTAATAGTTAGTGATCAGCTGTTTAATAGTGATCAGCTGTTTAATAGTTAGTGATCAGCTGTTTAATAGTGATCAGCTGTTTAATAGTGATCAGCTGTTTAATAGTGACCAGCTGTTTAATAGTGATCAGCTGTTTAATAGTGATCAGCTGTTTAATAGTGACCAGCTGTTTAATAGTGATCAGCTGTTTAATAGTGATCAGCTGTTTAATAGTGAGTGACCAGCTGTTTAATAGTGATCAGCTGTTTAATAGTGATCAGCTGTTTAATAGTGACCAGCTGTTTAATAGTGACCAGCTGTTTAATAGTGATCAGCTGTTTAATAGTGATCAGCTGTTTAATAGTTAGTGATCAGCTGTTTAATAGTGATCAGCTGTTTAATACTTAGTGATCAACTGTTTAATAGTGATCAGCTGTTTAATAGTGATCAGCTGTTTAATAGTTAGTGATCAGCTGTTTAATAGTGATCAGCTGTTTAATAGTGATCAGCTGTTTAATAGTGATCAGCTGTTTAATAGTGACCAGCTGTTTAATAGTGATCAGCTGTTTAATAGTGATCAGCTGTTTAATAGTGACCAGCTGTTTAATAGTGATCAGCTGTTTAATAGTGATCAGCTGTTTAATAGTGAGTGACCAGCTGTTTAATAGTGATCAGCTGTTTAATAGTGATCAGCTGTTTAATAGTGACCAGCTGTTTAATAGTGATCAGCTGTTTAATAGTGATCAGCTGTTTAATAGTTAGTGATCAGCTGTTTAATAGTGATCAGCTGTTTAATACTTAGTGATCAACTGTTTAATAGTGATCAGCTGTTTAATAGTGACCAGCTGTTTAATAGTGACCAGCTGTTTAATAGTGATCAGCTGTTTAATAGTGATCAGCTGTTTAATAGTTAGTGACCAGCTGTTTAATAGTGATCAGCTGTTTAATAGTGATCAGCTGTTTAATAGTGATCAGCTGTTTAATAGTGATCAGCTGTTTAATAGTTAGTGACCAGCTGTTTAATAGTGATCAGCTGTTTAATAGTGATCAGCTGTTTAATAGTGATCAGCTGTTTAATAGTGACCAGCTGTTTAATAGTGATCAGCTGTTTAATAGTTAGTGATCAGCTGTTTAATAGTGATCAGCTGTTTAATAGTTAGTGATCAGCTGTTTAATAGTGATCAGCTGTTTAATAGTTAGTGATCAGCTGTTTAATAGTGATCAGCTGTTTAATAGTTAGTGATCAGCTGTTTAATAGTGATCAGCTGTTTAATAGTGATCAGCTGTTTAATAGTGATCAGCTGTTTAATAGTGACCAGCTGTTTAATAGTGATCAGCTGTTTAATAGTTAGTGATCAGCTGTTTAATAGTGATCAGCTGTTTAATAGTGACCAGCTGTTTAATAGTGACCAGCTGTTTAATAGTGACCAGCTGTTTAATAGTTAGTGATCAGCTGTTTAATAGTGATCAGCTGTTTAATAGTTAGTGATCAGCTGTTTAATAGTGACCAGCTGTTTAATAGTGATCAGCTGTTTAATAGTGACCAGCTGTTTAATAGTGACCAGCTGTTTAATAGTGACCAGCTGTTTAATAGTTAGTGATCAGCTGTTTAATAGTGATCAGCTGTTTAATAGTTAGTGATCAGCTGTTTAATAGTGATCAGCTGTTTAATAGTGATCAGCTGTTTAATAGTGACCAGCTGTTTAATAGTGATCAGCTGTTTAATAGTGATCAGCTGTTTAATAGTGACCAGCTGTTTAATAGTGATCAGCTGTTTAATAGTGATCAGCTGTTTAATAGTGAGTGACCAGCTGTTTAATAGTGATCAGCTGTTTAATAGTGATCAGCTGTTTAATAGTGACCAGCTGTTTAATAGTGACCAGCTGTTTAATAGTGATCAGCTGTTTAATAGTGATCAGCTGTTTAATAGTTAGTGATCAGCTGTTTAATAGTGATCAGCTGTTTAATACTTAGTGATCAACTGTTTAATAGTGATCAGCTGTTTAATAGTGATCAGCTGTTTAATAGTTAGTGATCAGCTGTTTAATAGTGATCAGCTGTTTAATAGTGATCAGCTGTTTAATAGTGATCAGCTGTTTAATAGTGATCAGCTGTTTAATAGTGATCAGCTGTTTAATAGTTAGTGACCAGCTGTTTAATAGTGATCAGCTGTTTAATAGTGATCAGCTGTTTAATAGTGATCAGCTGTTTAATAGTGACCAGCTGTTTAATAGTGATCAGCTGTTTAATAGTGATCAGCTGTTTAATAGTGACCAGCTGTTTAATAGTGATCAGCTGTTTAATAGTGATCAGCTGTTTAATAGTTAGTGATCAGCTGTTTAATAGTGATCAGCTGTTTAATACTTAGTGATCAACTGTTTAATAGTGATCAGCTGTTTAATAGTGATCAGCTGTTTAATAGTGATCAGCTGTTTAATAGTTAGTGATCAGCTGTTTAATAGTGATCAGCTGTTTAATAGTGATCAGCTGTTTAATAGTTAGTGATCAGCTGTTTAATAGTGACCAGCTGTTTAATAGTGATCAGCTGTTTAATAGTGATCAGCTGTTTAATAGTTAGTGATCAGCTGTTTAATAGTGATCAGCTGTTTAATAGTGATCAGGTAGCATTAGCAGCTATAGAAGCTAACGGTACCATCTCTCCTCCACGTCGTCGATGGTGTCGGGCAGTGGTACGTTCAGCGTCTCCGGCAGGAAGCAGGCGAACCCGGCCGCCAGCACCGCCGCCCCCCCGTACACCACACTGGGCAGAGCTGGGAACACCTGGGAAATGTAGTCCATCAATACGTTAGCTGTAGTCCATCCACACGTTAGCTGTAGTCCATACACACGTTAGCTGTAGTCCATCCACACGTTAGCTGTAGTCCATCCACACGTTAACTGTAGTCCATACACACGTTAGCTGTAGTCCATACACACGTTAACTGTAGTCCATACACACGTTAGCTGTAGTCCATACACACGTTAGCTGTAGTCCATACACACGTTAGCTGTAGTCCATACACACGTTAGCTGTAGTCCATACACACGTTAGCTGTAGTCCATCCACACGTTAACTGTAGTCCATACACACGTTAGCTGTAGTCCATCCACATGTTAGCTGTAGTCCATACACACGTTAGCTGTAGTCCATACACACGTTAGCTGTAGTCCATACACACGTTAGCTGTAGTCCATCCACACGTTAACTGTAGTCCATACACACGTTAGCTGTAGTCCATACACACGTTAACTGTAGTCCATACACACGTTAGCTGTAGTCCATACACATGTTAGCTGTAGTCCATACACACGTTAGCTGTAGTCCATACACACGTTAGCTGTAGTCCATACACACGTTAGCTGTAGTCCATACACACGTTAGCTGTAGTCCATACATACGTTAGCTGTAGTCCATACACACGTTAGCTGTAGTCCATACACACGTTAGCTGTAGTCCATCCACACGTTAGCTGTAGTCCATCCACACGTTAGCTGTAGTCCATCCACACGTTAGCTGTAGTCCATACATACGTTAGCTGTAGTCCATCCACACGTTAGCTGTAGTCCATCCACACGTTAGCTGTAGTCCATCCACACGTTAGCTGTAGTCCATCCACACGTTAGCTGTAGTCCATCCACACGTTAGCTGTAGTCCATCCACACGTTAGCTGTAGTCCATCCACACGTTAGCTGTAGTCCATCCACACGTTAGCTACACGACTAAGAACGTTTTCTGACTCCTTACTTATTATTATTATTATATATTTATCTGTACACACACACACACACACACAGATACACACACACACACACACACACACACACACACACAGATACACACACACACACACACAGATACACACACACACACACACACACACAGATACACACACACACACACATATATAGTTGCAATCACAAATATTGACCCTCCCACAGATTGTAAGGATTTATTAATGAGTATTTATAGTTTATTTATGAGTTGAGTAAATGTATAAAGTATATAGTGTATAAAGTATTTGTGTGTAACAGTTTATTAATATAGCCATATAATAATTATTCAACCTCTTTATAATTAAGCTTTTGGAAAAGGGTTAGGGTTATAAGGAAGTTTAAGGCTGTAGCTGCAGAACATCGACAGGATGAGCTGACGACCACAAGGAACATCAGAGGTGGACTAGACTATGCTGGGAGGTTAGGGTTGGGGTTGGGGGGGTTAGGGGGAGGGGGAGGGGGAGGGTTAACCCGACCTGAAGAATACCGAAACACTCTAACATGGAGGCGGGTCACTGGTGGTGAACCTGGCATTAAGGACTCCCAGAGATACCGGGACGTTGGTGATCATTAGACTCTCCAGGAAGACAATGATCCCAAACACCTCCAGGTCCACCAGAGGGTTAGGGTTAGGGTTGGGGGGGGGTTAGGGTCCAGGTCCACCAGAGGGTTAGGGTTAGGGTTGGGGGGGGGTTAGGGTCCAGGTCCACCAGAGGGTTAGGGTTAGGGTTGGGGGGGGGGGTTAGGGTCCAGGTCCACCAGAGTCATGGATTTAAATGTTTGGTGAGATTTAAAGACGAGAGTTTAAGAAGCTCGTCAGCAGGATTATAAGAAGTTATAAAGATCCACTACGAACTGAAACTGAATAAAACTGAAGAGTTTAATTTTTCATTAGAACTCAAAGTTCAGTCAATTAATGTTAACCTAACCCTAACCCCCCCCCCCCCCCCCCCCAGCCCTAACCCTCAAAATAACTCAATAAATATTTTAGTTTAAGTTTTTGTCATATTGTCATAAACCTCGATTCACTTCACCGTAGCTTCTGTGGAGGTCGAATATTTCCAACTGCAGCTTTATATAGGGTTAGGGTTAGGGTTAGGGTTGGGGGGGGGGGTTAGGGTTGTAACTGTATATAGAGTTAGGGTTAGGGTTGGGGGGGGGGGGTTAGGGTTGTAACTGTATATAGAGTTAGGGTTAGGGTTGGGGGGGGGGTTAGGGTTGTAACTGTATATAGAGTTAGGGTTAGGGTTGGGGGGGGGGGTTAGGGTTGTAACTGTATATAGAGTTAGGGTTAGGGTTGGGGGGGGGGTTAGGGTTAGGGTTGTATATAGAGTTAGGGTTAGGGTTGTATATAGAGTTAGGGTTAGGGTTGTATATAGAGTTAGGGTTAGGGTTAGGGTTAGGGTTAGGGTTGTAACTGTATATAGAGTTAGGGTTAGGGTTGGGGGGGGGGTTAGGGTTGTATATAGAGTTAGGGTTGGGGGGGGGGGGGGTTAGGGTTGTATATAGAGTTAGGGTTAGGCGGGGGGGGGGGTTAGGGTTGTATATAGAGTTAGGGTTGGGGGGGGGGGTTAGGGTTGTATATAGAGTTAGGGTTGGGGGGGGGGTTAGGGTTGTATATAGAGTTAGGGTTGGGGGGGGGGTTAGGGTTGTATATAGAGTTAGGGTTAGGCGGGGGGGGGGTTAGGGTTAGGGTTGTAACTGTATATAGAGTTAGGCGGGGGGGGTTAGGGTTAGGGTTAGGGTTGTATATAGAGTTAGGGTTTGGGGGGGGGAAGGGTTAGGGTTGTATATAGGGTTAGGGTTAGGGTTGGGGGGGGTTAGGGTTAGGGTTGTATATAGAGTTAGGGTTAGGGTTGGGGGGCTTAGGGTTAGGGTTGGGGGGGGTTAGGGTTAGGGTTGGGTGATTGACAGCTGTGATGTCACCTCGTCCAGGATGAGGACGGCCGGCGCCGCCATGCTGCCGATTCGAGCCATCGTGGAGACGAGACCCATCCCAGTCTGCCTGGAGACAGGACACACAGGTGGGGGGGTCAGAGGTCACAGGAGAGCTGAGTGTGTGAGTGGTGGAGCAGGTGGAGCATAGGTAGGGGGGTAGGGGGGTGGAGCAGGTGGAGCATAGGTAGGGGGTAGGGGGGTGGAGCAGGTGGAGCATAGGTAGGGGGGTAGGGGGGTGGAGCAGGTGGAGCATAGGTAGGGGGTAGGGGGGTGGAGCAGGTGAACAGGTGGAGCTCACCTGATGATGGTGGGGTACAGCTCTCCGGTGTAAAGGTACACGGTGGTGAAGGAAGCCGAGGTGAAACCTTTACCGAGACACGCCAACGTAGTCCTGAGGGTCTGCATGTCTGGGGGGGGGGGGGGGGGGGAATTCAGTTATATAGACTGTACTCATAGACTGGGTTGTAGACTGTACTTATAGACTGGGTAGACTGGGTTATAGACTGGGTAGACTGGGTTATAGACTGCACTGTAGACTGGCTTATAGACTGGGTTATAAACTGGGTTATAGACTGGGTTATAGACTGGGTAGACTGGGTTATAGACCGGGTAGACTGGGTTATAGACCGGGTAGACTGGGTTATAGACTGGGTTATAGACTGGGTTATAGACTGTACTGTAGACTGGGTTATAGACTGGGTAGACTGGGTTATAGACTGGGTTACAGACTGGGTTACAGACTGGTTAGACTGGGTTATAGACTGGGTAGACTGGGTTATAGACTGGGTAGACTGGGTTATAGACTGGGTAGACTGGGTTATAGACTGTACTGTAGACTGGGTTATAGACTGGGTAGACTGGGTTATAGACTGGGTTACAGACTGGTTAGACTGGGTTATAGACTGGGTTATAGACTGGGTTATAGACTGGGTAGACTGGGTTATAGACTGGGTAGACTGGGTTATAGACTGGGTAGACTGGGTTATAGACTGGGTTATAGACTGGGTAGACTGGGTAGACTGGGTTATAGACTGGGTAGACTGGGTTATAGACTGGGTAGACTGGTTAGACTGGGTTATAGACTGGGTTATAGACTGGGTAGACTGGGTTATAGACTGGGTTATAGACTGGGTAGACTGGGTTACAGACTGGGTTATAGACTGGGTAGACTGGGTTATAGACCGGGTAGACTGGGTAGACTGGGTTATAGACTGGGTTATAGACTGGGTAGACTGGGTTATAGACTGGGTTATAGACTGTACTGTAGACTGGGTTATAGACTGGGTAGACTGGGTTATAGACTGGGTAGACTGGGTTATGGACTGGGTTGTAGACTGGGTAGACTGGGTTATAGACTGGGTTATAGACTATACTGTAGACTGGGTTATAGACTGGTTAGACTGGGTTATAGACTGGTTAGACTGGGTTATAGACTGGGTTGTAGACTAGGTAGACTGGGTTATAGACTGGTTAGACTGGGTAGACTGGTTAGACTGGGTTGTAGACTAGGTAGACTGGGTTATAGACTGGGTTATAGACTGGGTAGACTGGGTTATAGACTGGGTTATAGACTGGGTTATAGACTGTACTGTAGACTGGGTAGACTGGGTTATAGACCGGGTTACCTGTCGGGACGAAGATGTTGGCGAAGATGATGAGGGCTGACAGGAAGAGGCAGACGGCCTGAGACACTCTCCGGCCGAGGTAACTGAGCATGCCCAGAGCCAGAAGTTTGGCGGGAAAATCAACGGCTCCAAAGATGATCTGCATCAAGTAAATACTCACCTGGACAGGTAGACAGGTAGACAGGTAGACAGTTAGACAGGTTGACAGGTAGACAGGTGGACAGGTAGACAGGTGGACAGGTAGACAGGTGGACAGTTAGACAGGTGGACAGGTAGACAGGTGGGCAGTTAGACAGGTGGACAGGTAGACAGGTGGGCAGTTAGACAGGTGGACAGGTAGACAGGTGGACAGGTGGGCAGGTGGACAGGTAGACAGGTGGACAGGTAGACAGGTGGACAGGTAGACAGGTAGACAGGTGGACAGGTGGACAGTTAGACAGGTTGACAGGTAGACAGGTGGACAGGTAGACAGGTAGACAGGTGGACAGGTAGACAGGTGGACAGGTGGACAGGTGGACAGTTAGACAGGTGGACAGGTAGACAGGTGGGCAGTTAGACAGGTGGACAGGTAGACAGGTGGACAGGTGGGCAGGTGGACAGGTAGACAGTTGGACAGGTAGACAGTTGGACAGGTAGACAGGTGGACAGTTAGACAGGTGGACAGGTAGACAGGTGGACAGGTAGACAGGTGGACAGTTCGACAGGTAGACAGGTGGACAGTTAGACAGGTTGACAGGTAGACAGGTGGACAGTTAGACAGGTTGACAGGTAGACAGGTGGACAGGTAGACAGGTAGACAGGTGGACAGGTGGACAGTTAGACAGGTGGACATTTAGACAGTTAGACAGGTGGACAGGTGGACAGGTGAGCAGGTAGACAGGTGGACAGGTGGGCAGGTGGACAGGTAGACAGTTGGATAGTTAGACAGGTAGACAGGTAGACAGGTGGACAGTTAGACAGGTAGACAGGTGTACAGGTAGACAGGTGGACAGGTAGACAGGTGGACAGGTGGGCAGGTGGACAGGTAGACAGGTAGACAGGCGGACAGGTAGACAGGTGGACAGTTGGACAGGTGTAAGCTAACATGTAGCATTGATGCTAACCCCAAACTTCTGCAGGTCCATCGCCAAACCGTAGTACGCAAAGCTGGTGGAGAACCTGCAAGAGAGACAGGAAGTCAACAGGTAGACAGGAAGTCAACAAGTAGACAGGAAGTCAACAGGTAGACAGGAAGTCAACAAGTAGACAGGAAGTCAACAGGTAGACAGGAAGTCAACATTTAGACAGGAAGTCAACAAGTAGACAGGAAGTCAACAGGTAGACAGGAAGTCAACAGGTAGACAGGAAGTCAACAGGTAGACAGGAAGTCAACATTTAGACAGGAAGTCAACAAGTAGACAGGAAGTCAACAGGTAGACAGGAAGTGAGCAGGTAGACAGGAAGTCAACAGGTAGACAGGAAGTCACCAGACGGCGATGAGGCAGATGGAGATGCGTCTCATCCCTCGGGTCCTCAGCAGGTCGTAGGCGGTGAAAGACGATTGGCTGAGCTCCATCTCTTTCTTCATGTGGGACTGGAGCACCTGCAGGTCACATGGTACAGATCTCTGCTCTGATTGGACGGCACACGGAGAGTAAAGGTCATGTGACTCGTTACCTCCAGCGTTAGCTTGTCGACCATCTCCGGTCTCCCGTTGATCCGAGCGACGCGGTGAAGCGTCTTCAACGCGTCCTCAGAACGCCGACGCAGGACCAGCCAACGGGCCGACTCCGAGTACCACCTGACCAATCAGAGCAGAGGATACAACCTGACCAATCAGAGCAGAGGATACAACCCTGACCAATCAGAGGATACAACCTGACCAATCAGAGCAGAGGATACAACCTGACCAATCAGAGCAGACTATACCACCTGACCAATCAGAGCAGAGGATACAACCTGACCAATCAGAGGATACCACCTGACCAATCAGAGCAGAGGATACAACCTGACCAATCAGAGCAGACTATACAACCTGACCAATCACAGAGCAGGATATAAGGTTTAGGGTTAATGCATTTGCTTTGATGTAACAGGAAGTGAGGTAGACAGGTGAGGCAGACAGGTGTGACACTCACCAGCTGTAGGCGAAGAACAGGAAGTGGGGAGCACAGACGAACACCTGCAGCTTCCTCCAGTCCCTCAGCCAATAGGCAAGCCCCGCCAGGATCATCTGACCAAAGGTGAAGAAGAAGGAAGTGAGCGTGCCGACTAACGTCCTCGCCTTGGTCGGGATCCACTCCACCTCTGACAGGTGAGACAGGTGGAGAGAGACAGGTGAGACAGGTGAGACAAGTAAGACAGGTGGAGAGAGAGACAGGTGGAGAGAGAGACAGGTAGACAGACAGGTAGACAGACAGGTAGGCAGACAGACAGACAGACAGGTAAACAGGTAGACAGTCAGACAGACAGGTAGACAGGTAGACAGTCAGACAGACAGGTAGACAGGTAGACAGGTACTCAGTGAGACTCCGTTGAGGATGATCCCGGACACCGCCATGCCGCTCAGGAACCTGAAGACGCAGTAGGTGGAGTAAGACGGAGAAAGGGCGGAGCAACAGCCGAGCACACCTAGCTGCAGGTAAGACCAGATGAGGACAGACCGCCTCCCAAACCTGGGACAGAGACAGACAGGTAAGGACAGACAGACAGGTAAGAAGGACAGAGACAGACAGGTAAGCACAGATAGACAGGTAGAGACAGACAGGTAAGAAGGACAGAGACAGACAGGTAAGACGGACAGAGACAGACAGGTAAGAAGGACAGAGACAGACAGGTAAGACGGACAGAGACAGACAGGTAAGGACAGAGACAGACAGGTAAGAAGGACAGAGACAGACAGGTAAGGACAGACGGACAGGTACCTGTCTGACAGCCCTCCGTAGATGATGGCTCCTGTTAAAACTCCGCCCATATAAATGGTCTGAATCATCTGTTTGAGAGGACGCAGCGTACACACCAGGTCCCACTGAGAGACAGACAGGTAGAAAGACAGACAGGTGGAGACAGACAGGTGGAGAGACAGGTGGAGAGACAGACAGGTGGAGAGACAGGTAGAGAGACAGACAGGTGGAGAGACAGACAGGTAGAGACAGAGAGACAGGTAGAGAGACAGACAGGTGGAGACAGAGAGACAGGTTTTGGCATCAGAATGATCAGGTGATCAGGTGATCAGCGTCCTCCCCGTTACCTCGGAGACGGTCGTTGCGTGAAACTCGGCGCGGCTGAACGTCCATCCGTCCAAACATTCCTCCGTCAGCGCGCTAACGTTAGCCGTCACATTAGCATCTAGCAGCTGCCACTGAGGCTCCACGTACCTGCGGACAGGTGAGGACAGGTGGACAGGTGAGTTGGACAGGTGAGGACAGACAAGAAGGACAGATGAGGTGTACAGGTGAGGACATGTGAGGTGGACAGGTGAGGACAGGTGAGGTGGACAGGTGAGGACAGGTGGACAGGTGAGGACAGGTGAGGTGGACAGGTGGGGACAGGTGGGGACAGGTGAGGACAGGTGAGGACAGGTGAGGACATGTGAGAAGGACAGGTGAGGACACGTGAGAAGGACAGGTGAGGACAGGTGAGGTGGACAGGTGAGGCCAGGTGAGGACACGTGAGAAGGACAGGTGAGGACAGGTGAGAAGGACAGGTGAGGTGGACAGGTGAGGACAGGTGAGGTGGACAGGTGAGGTCAGGTGATGACAGGACAGGTGAACAGGTGAGGACAGGTGAGGTCAGGTGACGACAGGTGAGGTGGAAAGGTGAGGAAGACAGGTGAGGAAGACAGGTGAGGTCAGGTGGGGACAGGTGAGGTGGACAGGTGAGGACAGGTGAGGACAGGTGAACAGGTGAGGTCAGGTGGGGACAGGTGAGGTGGACAGGTGAGGTCAGGTGAGGACAGGTGAACAGGTGAGGTCAGGTGGGGACAGGTGGGGACAGGTGAGGTGGACAGGTGAGGACAGGTGGGGACAGGTGACTGACACAGGGCCCGGTTACCTCCTGCAGCGGTCGAGTCTATTTCCTGAAGAGTCGAGAGGAATGAAAACCTTCATCAGCTGCTGCTCGTCCACCTGAAACAGTGAGACAGGTTACAGTGAGACAGGTTACCTGGTAGTGAGACGGGTTACCTGGTAGTGAGACAGGTTACAGTGAGACAGGTTACAGTGAGACAGGTTATCTGGCAGTGAGACAGGTTACCTGGTAGTGAGACAGGTTACCTGGCAGTGAGACAGGTTACCTGGTAGTGAGACAGGTTACCTGGCAGTGAGACAGGTTACCTGGTAGTTAGACAGGTTGCGGAGGCTGTGATTGGCCTACCTGGTAGTGAGACAGGTTTCGGAGGCTGTGATTGGCCGGGCTGCAGTGGTGGGCGGGGATTCCAGAGATGAAGTTGTTGAGCAGGTTCTGACTCGCCATCATGAGCCCAGGTAAACTGATCAGGGTCACATGGAGCCACTGGTACCTGCCGAACCCCCCCACCTCACCATGGCAACGGGAGAGAGACAGACAGGCACCATGGCAACGGGAGAGAGACAGACAGGTGACACACCTCCTTCACACCTGGTCTAAGTAGTCAGATTACAGTCGCAGTAATCAGATTACAGTCACAGTAATCACATTAGTCACAGTAATCAGATTACAGTCGCAGTAGTCAGATTACAGTCACAGTAGTCAGATTACAGTCACAGTAATCAGATTACAGTCACAATAATCAGATTACAGTCACAGTAATCACATTAGTCACAGTAATCACATTAGTCACAGTAATCAGATTACAGTCGCAGTAGTCAGATTAGTCACAGTAATCAGATTACAGTCGCAGTAATCAGATTACAGTAGCAGTAATCAGATTACAGTCACAGTAATCAGATTACAGTCACAGTAGTCACAGTAATCACATTAGTCACAGTAATCAGATTAGTCACAGTAATCAGATTACAGTCGCAGTAGTCAGATTAGTCACAATAATCAGATTAGTCACAGTAGTCAGATTACAGTCGCAGTAGTCAGATTAGTCACAGTAATCAGATTACAGTCGCAGTAGTCAGATTACAGTCGCAGTAATCAGATTACAGTAGCAGTAATCAGATTAGTCGCAGTAATCAGACTACAGTCGCAGTAGTCAGATTACAGTCGTAGTAATCAGATTACAGTCGTAGTAATCAGATTACAGTCACAGTAATCAGATTAGTCGTAGTAGTCGGACTACAGTCGCAGTAATCAGATTAGTCGCAGTAGTCGGACTACAGTCGCAGTAGTCGGACTACAGTCGCAGTAATCAGACTACAGTCGGAGTAATCAGATTACAGTCGCAGTAATCAGATTACAGTCGCAGTGATCAGAATACAGTCGCAGTAATCAGATTAACTCACCTCATCCAGCAGGTCGGCGAAGCCCATCTTTGTGTCTTCAGTTCAACGTTTTTATAAAGTTAATAAAATATTTTAATATATTTTAATGCTGGTTCATGTTTCCATGAGTTCCCTTAGTAATAATTATTATTAAATATTAATTTTAATATTAATAATTTAATTAATATTAAAATGATATCCAGAATCAGATGTTTGTCGTCTCAGCTGCTAAACTGTGAATGTTTCTTCAGGCTTTGAGTTTCGCTTCCTTCAGACCTGAGAACACAAACAAACCTCCGATCAACTTTAAAAAGTTTCAATGAAACATCGACGCTGCTCGGACCTCCCAAAAACCAAAAACCCTCCCAGACTCCCAGAAACCTCCAAAAACCTCCAAAAACCTCCAAAGACCTCTAAAGACCTCCCAGACTCCCAGAAACCAGACTATCAAAAACCTGCTCGACTCCCAAAAAACCCCAAAACCCTCCCAAACCGCTCCACAGCTGCTCCAGACTCGGTGCTCAGACTGGTCCAGACTCGGTGCTCAGACTGCTCCAGACTCGGTGCTCAGACTGGTCCAGACTGGTCCAGACTCGGTGCTCAGACTGGTCCAGACTCGGTGGTCAGACTGGGTCTTGGGCCGGGCTGCCGGCTGAGTGAACTCATGTCCCAGCAGCAGCAGCGTTTCAGTCCCGACCCCGACCCTCTAACAGGTGAAACTTTCCGTCTGCTGAGACTTCTTAAAGGAACCCTGACCCTTCTTAAAGGATTAAAGCTGCTGCACAAAACACAAAGAAACACACACAAGGATTTTCAGACTCACGGTCTGCTGGGGGGGGCACAGAGAGCCGAGTCCTGCCTGTCCTCCGTCTGCTGTCCGGTTCAGTGGCTGCGGACCATCGTAACCGTGGCGATGTCTCTCTCTAACCCCAACCCTCTCTCTTGGCTGATCATCACTGGGTGTCAGTTAATGGGTGAGCCAGTCGAGACTTTACGACACGTCGGATGTTTCTGTGGTTTTACTTCATGAAACTTTAAAACACCAAGCTGGAACTTCTCCAGACGTTTCTCCTACCCCCTACCTCCTACCCCCTACCTCCTACCCCCTACCCCCTACCTCCTACCTCCTACCCCCTACCTCCTACCTCCTACCCCCTACCTCCTACCCCCTACCTCCTGCCTCCTACCTCCTGTCCCGGGCCCGGTCGGGGGCCAGCCGGTCCCGGGGGGGGGGGGGCCAGCCGGTCCCGGGGGGGGGCCAGCCGGTCCCGGGGGGGGGGGGGGGGGGGGGCAGCCGGTCCCGGGGGGGGGGGGCAGCCGGTCCCGGTGGGGGGCCAGCCGGTTTGTTTTCTGTGCTCGCTGCTCGCTGAGTTTCTCTCTGCTGGAATTCATCCGACTGAGTTTAGAACCAACAAACATCTCAGCACGCCGCACACCAAGAACACACACACACACACACACACACACACACACACACACACCAACAACACACACACACACACACACACACACACACACACACACACTAACCCCCCCCCCCCCACACACACACACACTAACCACACACACACACACACACACTAACCACACACACCAAGAACACGCTAAACACAATATACACACACGCTAAACATGCACACACACACACACACACACACCCCCCCCCCCCCACCCACACAGGCATGTAAAACACGTCTGTAGTGTTTTAGTGAACTGAGCCTTTAATCACTGATCGAGTGTTAATGTGTGTTAGTGTCCGAACATTAACACAACCCCCCTCCCACCAACACCCCCCCCCCCCGCCGAACATTAACACAACCCCCCCAACCCCCCCCCGCCATAAACCCCCCCCCCCCCCCGACCCTAACCACCCCGACCCCGAACTAGTAATTATTAGTTCAGCTGGAGAACTGCTGAGTAATGCAGTACTACTACACAATACTGCAGTACTACTACAGAGTACTGCAGTAATACTACAGAGTACTGCAGTACTACTACACAATACTGCAGTACTACTACACAATACTGCAGTACTACTACACAATACTGCAGTACTACTACACAATACTACAGTACTACTACAGAGTACTGCAGTACTACTACACAATACTACAGAGTACTGCAGTACTACTACACAATACTGCAGTACTACTACAGAGTACTGCAGTACTACTACACAATACTGCAGTACTACTACACAATACTGCAGTACTACTACACAATACTACAGTACAACTACAGAGTACTGCAGTACTACTACACAATACTACAGAGTACTGCAGTACTACTACAGAGTACTGCAGTACTACTACACAATACTACAGAGTACTGCAGTACTACTACACAATACTGCAGTACTACTACAGAGTACTGCAGTACTACTACAGAGTACTGCAGTACTACTACACAATACTGCAGTACTACTACAGAGTACTGCAGTAATACTACAGAGTACTGCAGTAATACTACACAATACTGCAGTACTGCTACAGAGTACTGCAGTAACACTACACAATACTACAGAGTACTGCAGTACTACTACACAATACTGCAGTACTACTACACAATACTACAGAGTACTGCAGTACTACTACACAATACTGCAGTAATACTACACAATACTGCAGTACTGCTACAGAGTACTGCAGTAACACTACACAATACTACAGAGTTCTCCGTTACTTCATAGTTCCTCCTCAACGTGAGCGAGGTCGCCATAGCAACGCTGAGTTAAACTGCTGCGACACAAACACATAACCAGAGGAGGCTTCTCTCACCCTAACCCTGATGGAGCAGCAGGTACCAGGTACTATCCCTGATGGAGCAGCAGGTACCAGGTACTATCCCTGATGGAGCAGCAGGTACCAGGTACTATCCCTGATGGAGCAGCAGGTACCAGGTACTATCCCTGATGGAGCAGCAGCAGGTACCAGGTACTATCCCTGATGGAGCAGCAGGTACCAGGTACTATCCCTGATGGAGCAGCAGCAGGTACCAGGTACTATCCCTGATGGAGCAGCAGGTACCAGGTACTATCCCTGATGGAGGAGCAGGTACCAGGTACTATCCCTGATGGAGGAGCAGCAGGTACCAGGTACTATCCCTGATGGAGCAGCAGGTACCAGGTACTATCCCTGATGGAGCAGCAGGTACCAGGTACTATCCCTGATGGAGGAGCAGCAGGTACCAGGTACTATCCCTGATGGAGCAGCAGCAGGTACCAGGTACTATCCCTGATGGAGGAGCAGCAGGTACCAGGTACTATCCCTGATGGAGGAGCAGCAGGTACCAGGTACTATCCCTGATGGAGGAGCAGGTACCAGGTACTATCCCTGATGGAGCAGCAGGTACCAGGTACTATCCCTGATGGAGGAGCAGGTACCAGGTACTATCCCTGATGGAGCAGCAGGTACCAGGTACTATCCCTGATGGAGGAGCAGCAGGTACCAGGTACTATCCCTGATGGAGGAGCAGCAGGTACTATCCCTGATGGAGCAGCAGCAGGTACCAGGTACTATCCCTGATGGAGCAGCAGGTACCAGGTACTATCCCTGATGGAGGAGCAGGTACCAGGTACTATCCCTGATGGAGGAGCAGCAGGTACCAGGTACTATCCCTGATGGAGCAGCAGGTACCAGGTACTATCCCTGATGGAGCAGCAGGTACCAGGTACTATCCCTGATGGAGCAGCAGCAGGTACCAGGTACTATCCCTGATGGAGGAGCAGCAGGTACCAGGTACTATCCCTGATGGAGGAGCAGCAGGTACCAGGTACTATCCCTGATGGAGGAGCAGGTACCAGGTACTATCCCTGATGGAGCAGCAGGTACCAGGTACTATCCCTGATGGAGGAGCAGGTACCAGGTACTATCCCTGATGGAGCAGCAGGTACCAGGTACTATCCCTGATGGAGGAGCAGCAGGTACCAGGTACTATCCCTGATGGAGGAGCAGCAGGTACTATCCCTGATGGAGCAGCAGGTACCAGGTACTATCCCTGATGGAGGAGCAGCAGGTACCAGGTACTATCCCTGATGGAGGAGCAGCAGGTACCAGGTACTATCCCTGATGGAGGAGCAGGTACCAGGTACTATCCCTGATGGAGGAGCAGCAGGTACCAGGTACTATCCCTGATGGAGCAGCAGGTACCAGGTACTATCCCTGATGGAGCAGCAGGTACCAGGTACTATCCCTGATGGAGCAGCAGCAGGTACCAGGTACTATCCCTGATGGAGGAGCAGCAGGTACCAGGTACTATCCCTGATGGAGGAGCAGCAGGTACCAGGTACTATCCCTGATGGAGGAGCAGGTACCAGGTACTATCCCTGATGGAGCAGCAGGTACCAGGTACTATCCCTGATGGAGGAGCAGGTACCAGGTACTATCCCTGATGGAGCAGCAGGTACCAGGTACTATCCCTGATGGAGGAGCAGCAGGTACCAGGTACTATCCCTGATGGAGGAGCAGCAGGTACTATCCCTGATGGAGCAGCAGGTACCAGGTACTATCCCTGATGGAGGAGCAGCAGGTACCAGGTACTATCCCTGATGGAGGAGCAGCAGGTACCAGGTACTATCCCTGATGGAGCAGCAGGTACCAGGTACTATCCCTGATGGAGCAGCAGGTACCAGGTACTAACCCTGATGGAGCAGCAGGTACCAGGTACTATCCCTGATGGAGGAGCAGCAGGTACTATCCCTGATGGAGCAGCAGGTACCAGGTACTATCCCTGATGGAGCAGCAGGTACCAGGTACTATCCCTGATGGAGCAGCAGGTACCAGGTACTATCCCTGATGGAGGAGCAGGTACCAGGTACTATCCCTGATGGAGCAGCAGGTACCAGGTACTATCCCTGATGGAGCAGCAGGTACCAGGTACTATCCCTGATGGAGCAGCAGGTACCAGATACTATCCCTGTTCTAACGTGTTTAAATAAAGATTGAGACACTTTGAATCATTCTGAGTGATTTATTTAAACAAACAGAGAGAAATAATCCAACTGTCCCTGAACGCATCGTGGTGCATTCAGGGACATTTCACTTTCAGCTTAGAGAAGAAAAATGATTCAGGCTGAAGAATAAATATAAAAGTAATGCAAAGAAACACACACGCTGTAACACACACACACTGTAACACACACACACACACACACTGTAACACACACACACTGTAACACACACACACACACACACAGTAACACACACGCTGTAACACACACACACACTGTAACACACACACTGTAACACACACAGTAACACACACACTGTAACACACACACACACACACACACACAGTAACACACACACTGTAACACACACACAGTAACACACTCAGAGGTAACGTGGATATAAAAACTAATAAAATCTAAAATGAGTAAAAACTTTAAAATGTATAAAGTGTGACGTTGCTGTCGTCCAATCAGAAGAGTCGGCTGCTGGCATCCTGAGCTGTGATTGGTTGGATCTACAGCGTGGTGAGGAACTCTCGCACCTGAAAGAAAAGAAGAATAAAAGTCAAACATTAAAAGTTAAAGACGAGCAGCTGAAACGTTCTAACTCTAAACCCTTAAACTCACCTTGTCAACGATCTCCGCCTGCTTGATGCCGTCGCTCTTAAAATCGTCGTCTACGTCCAAAACCAGGACGGGAAGATCGTTCAGGTACTCGAAATCTAACCTGCAGACAAAACACACCTTTACTACTGGCCCTGAATGCACCATGCAGACCCTTATGACCCTGAACGCACCACGCACCGTTACTACTGGCCCTGAACGCACCACAGTCCGTTACTGACCATGAACGCACCACGCCACACACACACGTTACTGTCCCTGAACGCACCACGCCAGCCACACACACACACGTTACTGTCCCTGAACGCACCACGCACCCTAACCCTGACCCTGACCCTGATACAGCACCCTAACCCTGGGTTAGGGTTATAAAGGGTCAGGGGGACCCTGGGTTAGGTTCCAGGGTATAAAGGGTCAGGGTGGGGGTCTGGGTTAGGGTCCAGGGTATAAAGGGTCAGGGTCCGGGTTAGGGTGGGGGTCCGTGGTACCTGAGGTTCCGGTGGACCAGCCAGGACTCATGTTTGAAGTGAAGCTGCTCCAGATACTCCAGAGGGATTCCCTGCTCCTCCTCCCGGCCGCGGTGCAGCAGCCTCTGCATGCAGCGCTGGAATATACACACACTCTGTCAGACCCTGAACACACCCCAGTATAACCAGTATAACCAGTATAACCTGCATGCAGCGCTGGAATATACACACACTCTGTCAGACCCTGAACACACCGCAGTATAACCAGTATAACCAGTATAACCAGTCTAACCAGTATAACCATTATAACCAGTATAACCAGTATAACCAGTATAACCAGTGGTACCTGCGGCTGTGCCCTCAGGTAGATGATGGCGTTGAGGGCGAGGTCATCCTCAAACTGCCGTAGTAACCAGGTGTGCCAGTCCTGGTAGACGCTCCACTCTGTGTCCACCAGGTCTCCGCTCTCATACAGGTTGGAGGCAAACACGTACCTGTAGACACAGGACACACCGTTACCATGGTTACCTGTACTCGCATGGCCCTCCTTACCATGGTGACCTGTCTCAGGTGTGTAGTTACCTGTCTCAGGTGTAGTTACCTGTCTCAGGTGTGTAGTTACCTGTCTCAGGTGTAGTTACCTGTCTCAGGTGTGTAGTTACCTGTCTCAGGTGTGTAATGACCTGTCTCAGGTGTGTAATGACCTGTCTCAGGTGTGTAATGACCTGTCTCAGGTGTGTGGTTACCTGTCTCAGGTGTATAGTTACCTGTCTCAGGTGTATAGTTACCTGTCTCAGGTGTGTAGTGACCTGTCTCAGGTGTGTAGTTACCTGTCTCAGGTGTGTAATGTGTAGTGACCTGTCTCAGGTGTGTAATGTGTAGTGACCTGTCTCAGGTGTGTAGTTACCTGTCTCAGGTGTGTAGTGTGTAGTTACCTGTCTCAGGTGTGTAGTGTGTAGTTACCTGTCTCAGGTGTGTAGTGTGTAGTGACCTGTCTCAGGTGTGTAGTGTGTAGTGACCTGTCTCAGGTGTGTAGTGACCTGTCTCAGGTGTGTAGTTACCTGTCTCAGGTGTGTAGTGACCTGTCTCAGGTGTGTAGTGTGTAGTTACGTGTCTCAGGTGTGTAATGTGTAGTTACCTGTCTCAGGTGTGTAATGTGTAGTTACCTGTCTCAGGTGTGTAATGTGTAGTTACCTGTCTCAGGTGTGTAATGACCTGTCACAGGTGTGTAATGTGTAGTTACCTGTCTCAGGTGTGTAATGTGTAGTTACCTGTCTCAGGTGTGTAATGACCTGTCACAGGTGTGTAATGTGTAGTTACCTGTCTCAGGTGTGTAATGACCTGTCTCAGGTGTGTAATGACCTGTCTCAGGTGTGTAATGTGTAGTTACCTGTCTCAGGTGTGTAATGACCTGTCTCAGGTGTGTAATGACCTGTCTCAGGTGTGTAATGTGTAGTTACCTGTCTCAGGTGTGTAGTTACCTGTCTCAGGTGTGTAGTGTGTAGTGACCTGTCTCAGGTGTGTAGTGACCTGTCACAGGTGTGTAGTGACCTGTCTCAGGTGTGTAATGTGTAGTTACCTGTCTCAGGTGTAGTGACCTGTCTCAGGTGTGTAATGTGTAGTGACCTGTCTCAGGTGTGTAGTGACCTGTGTCAGGTGTGTAATGACCTGTCTCAGGTGTGTAGTGACCTGTCTCAGGTATAGTTACCTGTCTCAGGTGTGTAGTGACCTGTCTCAGGTGTGTAGTTACCTGTCTCAGGTGTGTAATGACCTGTCTCAGATGTGTAATGTGTAGTGACCTGTCTCAGGTGTGTAGTGACCTGTCTCAGGTGTAGTGACCTGTCTCAGGTGTAGTTACCTGTCTCAGGTGTAGTTACCTGTCTGAGTAGACGGAGCGTTCGTAGAACTGAACCGGATTCTCTGCCTGCTGAAGTTTGACTGACGGAGCCTGAAGCTGAGAACGAACTCTGCTGAGACACGCATAACTCTGAGAGACAGACAGGTGGAGACAGACAGACAGGTGGAGACAGACAGACAGACAGGTGGAGACAGACAGACAGACAGGTGGAGACAGACAGACAGGTGGAGACAGACAGACAGGTGGAGAGACAGACAGGTAGTTGCAGGTCATTCACTAATCAGAAGATCAACAATAAAAAGTGTATTGGTAAACTAGAAAGGTCAGTGGGTGGGGTCAGGTATCAGGTGGGTGGGGTCAGGGGTCAGTGGGTGGGGTCATTGGTCAGTGGGTGGGGTCAGGGATCAGTGGGTGGGGTCAGGGATCAGTGGGTGGGGTCAGGTCAGGGGTCAGTGGGTGGGGCCAGGGGTCAGTGGGTGGGGTCGGGTCAGGTATCAGTGGGTGGGGTCAGGGGTCAGTGGGTGGGGTCAGGTCAGGGGTCAGTGGGTGGGGCCAGGGGTCAGTGGGTGGGGTCAGGTATCAGGTGGGTGGGGCCATGTATCAGGTGGGTGGGGCCAGGGGTCAGTGGGTGGGGTCAGGTATTAGGTGGGTGGAGTCAGGGGTCAGTGGGTGGGGCAGTACCTGGAAGGTGTAGGACCAGCGGCTGGGTTTATCGTAGAGCATCTGCAGCAGGTTTCCTCCGCTCTTCTGAGACGAACTCAGCTCCTGCACACAGTTTAACATTAGCACTTTATTCTGAAAGGACTGAGCACTTTATTCTGAAAGGACTGAGCACTTTACACTGAAAGGACTGAGCACTTTATTCTGAAAGGACTGAGCACTTTATTCTGAAAGGACTCAGCACTTTATTCTGAAAGGACTGAGAGCTCATCCTGTGACATCACCAGGTGGGACTCACCTGGTAGACGTCCTCGCTGTCGTTCTGGATGTTGCACCATTTCCCGATCGGTTCAGGAATCACCTCCCAGTCCTCCGACGCCGCCTGGAGGAGGCGCACAAACGTAGACTTACCTGCAGCTGAGAGACAGACAGGTGGAGACAGACAGGTGGAGAGACAGACAGGTGGAGAGACAGACAGACAGGTGGAGACAGACAGGTGGAGAGAGAGACAGACAAGTGGAGAGACAGACAGACAGGTACAGAGACAGACAGGTGGAGAGACAGACAGGTGGAGAGACAGACAGACAGGTGGAGACAGACAGGTGGAGAGAGAGACAGACAGACAGACAGGTACAGAGACAGACAGACAGACAGGTGGAGAGAGACAGACAGGTGGAGAGACAGACAGACAGGTGGAGACAGACAGGTGGAGAGAGAGACAGACAGACAGACAGGTACAGAGACAGACAGACAGACAGGTGGAGAGAGACAGACAGGTGGAGAGACAGACAGACAGGTGGAGAGACAGACAGAAAGACAGGTGGAGAGACAGACAGACAGGTACAGAGACAGACAGACAGGTACAGTGACAGACAGGCAGAGACAGACAGAAAGACAGGTGGAGAGACAGACAGACAGGTACAGAGACAGACAGACAGACAGGTGGAGAGAGACAGACAGGTGGAGAGACAGACAGACAGGTGGAGAGACAGACAGACAGGTACAGAGACAGACAGGCAGAGACAGACAGAGACAGACAGACAGACAGGTGGAGAGAGAGAGACAGGTGGAGAGACAGACAGGTGGAGACAGACAGACAGGCACAGAGACAGACAGACAGGTGGAGAGAGAGACAGGTGGAGAGAGAGAGACAGGTGAGAATGTAAATCTTCAGAGTTTATAATAAAATAATAATTATGATGATCAGACGACTTCAATACTAGTAAAGTACAGATACTCCAAATATTACTGCAATACTAGTAAAGTACAGATACTCCAAATATTACTGCAATACTAGTAAAGTACAGATACTCCAAATATTACTGCAATACTAGTAAAAGTACAGATACTCCAAATATTACTCCGTTACTAGTAAAAGTACAGATACTCCAAATATTACTGCAATACTAGTAAAGTAGCTCAGTCACAATATTACTAAAGTAAAAGTACTAAAAGTATTTGCTTCAACAAGTAAAAGTATTTAAGATATCTCAGGAAATACAGGAAGTAGTTTTATAGTCATGATACACTGATGTGATTCAGCTCCAGATGTTTATAGAACACATTTCATCACACAGGAAGTCAACTTCACCGTGACCCCCCCAACCCTAACCATGACCCCCCCTAACCCTAACCATAACCGTGACCCCCCCAACCCTAACCATGACCCCCCCCCAAACCCCTCCCAACCCTAACCATGACCCCCCCTAACCCTAACCATAACCATGACCCCCCCCGACCCCCTCCCAACCCTAACCATGACCCCCCCCGACCCCTCCCCCAACCCCCTCCCAACCCTAACCATGACCCCCCCTAACCCTAACCATAACCATGACCCCCCAACCCTAACCATGACCCCCCCCCCCCAACCCTAACCATGACGGGTCAGGATGAAGGTTTTATAACCAGCAGCTGCTCTGGTCCTAACAGACTACCGGTTACCGGGGTTTAAGGGGGTTACCGGAGTTACGGGAGTTTAACAGGTTTACCGGAGTTTCACAGGGTTACCGGAGTTTAACAGGGTTACCGGAGTTTAACAGGGTTACCGGAGTTTAACAGGGTTACCGGAGTTAGGGGAGTTTGACAGGGTTACCGAGGTGACCTGAGTTTAACGGGGTTACCGGAGTTTAACGGGGTTACCGGAGTTACCGGGTTGAACTCACCGATGTTTCCCTCGATGGAAATCTTTTTTCCTCTGCGGGAGAAAGTGGCGGGAACAGCTCGCGCTCTCTTCGGTGGAGTTGCCATGTTGTTGTTGTTGTTGTTGTTTACTGTCCGCGCGGAGACAAACCATAGACTGTATGAGACAAACCGACAAAGCTCGAGCTGCTGCCGCGCGCTGATTCTAAACTTAAATCCCGCGCGCGCGCATAATTCCGTTTCCGGGGGCGGGCACAACCGGGAGCAAAGATATTCTATTACAACACAGCTGAGAAGATGTCTCACTCTGCCGCCGTTTACCGGGGTTTAAACAAAGATGTCTCACTCTGCTGCCGTTTACCGGGGTTTGAACAAAGATGTCTCACTCTGCTGCCGTTTACCGGGGTTTAAACAAAGATGTCTCACTCTGCCGCCGTTTACCGGGGGTTTAAACAAAGATGTCTCACTCTGCTGCCGTTTACCGGGGTTTAAACAAAGATGTCTCACTCTGCTGCCGTTTACCGGGGTTTAAACAAAGATGTCTCACTCTGCTGCCGTTTACCGGGGTTTAAACAAAGATGTCTCACTCAGCTTAAGATATATAAAATATAATTATAGTATCACTAATAAACTTTCACATTGACTTATTAACTAACTGCTGTTGCTGCTGATTACATTAGATTAGGTTCCGCCTCCAGAGCAGCTGGTGGCGCTAACGCACCGGAAACTGGATGTCAAGAAGAAGAAGAAGAAGAAGAAGAAGAAGGAGTGGTCAGTGCACATGCGCAGTGTGTAGCAGTGCTAGTTAGAGAAGATGGCGACGTCCATAGATCTGGAGCTGAAAAAGGTAAACACATAAATATATATCTATATATCTACCTGTTCACCTGTCTACCTGTCTGACGTCACCTGTCGGTCTGTCTGTCAGCTGTGTTTAACAGCAGCCTGCACGCGGACAGCTAACGGTCTGTGGCACGAGGAGCTAACTGAGACTCATGCACGCGCTCAGTGTGATTTATAATAATAATAATTTAATGTAAATTATGTATAATATATTTTATATAATATAAAATATTTACAGCTGAGAAACAAACCGGAACAAACGGTTAGTTAAACCGGTTAGAGGTTAAAAACCGGCAGACACGGCGGCTCCTAACCCCCCCTAAACCCCTCTACCCCCCTACCCCTCTACCCCCCACTACCTCCCCCCTAACCCCCATCTACCCCTCAACCCCCCACTACCTCCTCCCTAACCCCATCTACCCCCCTAAACCCCCCCTACCCCATCTACCCCTCTACCCCCCACTACCTCCCCCCTAAACCCCCATCTACCCCTCTACCCCCCCACTACCTCCCCCCTAAACCCCCATCTACCCCTCTACCCCCCACTACCTCCCCCCCGTGTGTGTGTGCAGCGTGTGTGTGTGACTCTCAGAGCAGCGTGTGTGTGTGACTCTCAGAGCAGCGTGTGTGTGTGTGACTCTCAGTGCAGTGTGTGTGTGTGTGTGTGTGAGAGACTCTCAGTGCAGCGTGTGTGTGTGTGTGTGTGACTCTCAGTGCAGCGTGTGTGTGTGTGTGTGACTCTCAGTGCAGCGTGTGTGTGTGTGACTCTCAGTGCAGCGTGTGTGTGTGTGTGACTCTCAGTGCAGCGTGTGTGTGTGTGTGACTCTCAGTGCAGTGTGTGTGTGTGTGTGTGTGTGTGTGTGTGTGTGTGTGTGACTCTCAGTGCAGTGTGTGTGTGTGTGTGTGTATGTGAGACTCTCAGTGCAGCGTGTGTGTGTGTGTGTGTGAGACTCTCAGTGCAGCGTGTGTGTGTGTGACTCTCAGTGCAGCGTGTGTGTGTGTGACTCTCAGTGCAGTGTGTGTGTGTGTGTGTGTGTGTGACTCTCAGTGCAGCGCGCGTGTGTGTGTCTCTCAGTGCAGTGTGTGTGTGTGTGTGTGTGTGTGTGTGTGTGTGTGTGTGTGTGTGTGTGTGTGTGAGATCAGCAGAAACACAGCGTTCCTCCAGCGGGTCTAACGTGAGGGGCGGGACACAGAACCAGCTGGGAAAGACGGGAGGGGTTGGATTTACGTCACAGGTGCTCCGCGCCGGGCGGAACAATAATCGCTTTATGTCGATTATTACCCTTCTACACCCCCCTAAACCCCCATCTACCCCTCTACCCCTCAACCCCCCCACTACCTCCCCCCTAAACCCCATCTACCCCTCTACCCCCCCCCCACTACCTCCCCCCTAAACCCCCATCTACCCCTCTACCCCTCAACCCCCCCACTACCTCCCCCCTAAACCCCATCTACCCCTCTACCCCCCCCCCCACTACCTCCCCCCTAAACCCCCATCTACCCCTCTACCCCCCCATCTAGCCCATCTACCCCTCTACCCCCCCACTACCTCCCCCCTAAACCCCCATCTACCCCTCTACCCCCCCACTACCTCCCCCCCTAAACCCCCATCTACCCCTCTACCCCCCCCACTACCTCCCCCCTAAACCCCCATCTACCCCTCTACCCCCCCCATCTACCCCTCTACCCCCCACTACCTCCCCCCTAAACCCCCATCTACCCCTCTACCCCCCCACTACCTCCCCCCTAAACCCCCCCACTACCTCCCCCCTAAACCCCATCTACCCCTCTACCCCCCCCCACTACCTCCCCCCTAAACCCCCATCTACCCCTCTACCCCCCCATCTAGCCCATCTACCCCTCTACCCCCCCCACTACCTCCCCCCTAAACCCCCATCTACCCCTCTACCCACCCATCTAGCCCATCTACCCCTCTACCCCCCCACTACCTCCCCCCTAAACCCCCATCTACCCCTCTACCCCCCCACTACCTCCCCCCTAAACCCCCATCTACCCCTCTACCTCCCCCCTAAACCCCCCATCTACCCCTCTACCCCCCCATCTACCCCTCTACCCCCACTACCTCCCACCTAAACCCCTATCTACCCCTCTACCCCCCCACTACCTCCCCCCCTGTGTGTGTGTGTGTGTGTGTGTGTGTGTGTGTGTGTGTGTGTGTGTGTGTGTGTGTGTGTGACTCTCAGTGCAGCGTGTGTGTGTGTGTGTGTGTCTCTCAGTGCAGTGTGTGTGTGTGACTCAGTGCAGCGTGTGTGTGTGTGTGTGTGTGTGTGTGTGTGACTTTCAGTGCAGTGTGTGTGTGTGTGTGTGTGTGTGTTCATGTATATTGGTGTGTCTTTATATGACTCTGTGTGTGTGTGTGTGTGTGACTTTCAGTGCAGTGTGTGTGTGACTCTCAGTGCAGTGTGTGTGTGTGTGTGACTCTCAGTGCAGCGTGTGTGTGTGTGTGTGTGTGTGAGATCAGCAGAAACACAGCGTTCCTCCAGCGGGTCTAACGTGAGGGGCGGGACACAGAACCAGCTGGGAAAGACGGGAGGGGTTGGATTCACGTCACAGGTGCGCCGCGCCGGGCGGAACAATAATCGCTTTATGTCGATTATTACCCCTCTACCTCCCCCCTAAACCCCCATCTACCCCTCTACCCCCCCCATCTACCCCTCTACCCCCCCATCTACCCCTCAACCCCCCCACTACCTCCCCCCTAAACCCCCATCTACCCCTCTACCCCCCCATCTACCCCTCTACCTCCCCACCCCCCACTACCTCCCCCCTAAACCGCCATCTACCCCTCTACCCCCCCACTACCTCCCCCCTAAACCCCCATCTACCCCTCTACCCCCCCCCCGTGTGTGTGTGTGTGTGTGTGTGTGTGTGTGTGAGACTCTCAGTGCAGCGTGTGTGTGTGACTCTGTGCAGCGTGTGTGTGTGTGTGTGTGTGTGTGTGTGTGTGTGTGTGTGTGTGTGTGTGTGTGTGTGTGTGTGTGTGTGTGTGTGTGTGTGTGTGTGTGTGTGTGTGTGTGTGACTCTCAGTGCAGCGTGTGTGTGACTCTCAGTGCAGCGTGTGTGTGTGACTCTCAGTGCAGCGTGTATGTGTGTGTGTGTGACTCTCAGTGCAGCGTGTGTGTGTCTGTGTGTGTGTGTGTGTGTCTCTCAGTGCAGCGTGTGTGTGTGTGTGTGTGTGTGTGAGTGAGAGGCCTTTCTGTCAGTTTAAATCTCCCAGATCAGCAGAAACACAGAGTTCCTCCAGCGGGTCTAACATGAGGGGCGGTACACAGAACCAGCTGGGAAAGACGGGAGGGGTTGCATTTACGTCACAGGTGCTCCGCGCCGGGCGGAACAATAATCGCTTTATGTCGATTATTAATGTTTTTATAATCGCGGGAGGCCAAAATCGATATCGCGATTAAAATTCAATTAATCGTCCAGCCCTACCCTAAACCCCCATCTACCCCTCTACCCCCCCCACTACCCCTCTCGGATATTAATCAGAGTGAGCCCTCCTGTCTGTAGGCTGTATATTAATCAGAGTGAGCCCTCCTGTCTGTAGGCTGGATATTATATATTAATCAGAGTGAGCCCTCCTGTCTGTAGGATATTAATCAGAGTGAGCCCTCCTGTCTGTAGGATATTAATCAGAGTGAGCCCTCCTGTCTGTAGGATATTAACCAGAGTGAGCCCTCCTGTCTGTAGGATATTAATCAGAGTGAGCCCTCCTGTCTGTAGGATATTAACCAGAGTGAGCCCTCCTGTCTGTAGGCCTTCTCTGAGCTGCAGGTGAAGATGATCGACACGCAGCAGAAGGTGAAACTCGCAGATCTTCAGATCGATCAGCTGACTCGAGTCCAGAAACACGCCAAGCTCACGCACGCAGAGATCACCACGCTGCCGGACAACACGCGGCTCTACGAGGGAGTGGGACGCATGTGAGTCTCCATGGCAACCACACAAGCCTCACCTGAGACTCACCTAGATAGAAAGGCTGTGTGTGTGTGTGTGTGTATATATAATGTGTGTAATTTGTGTGTTTCAGGTTCATCCTGCAGTCTAAGGAGGAAATCAATAATCAGCTGACAGACAAACAGAAAACAGCTGATGAGAAGATCAAAGAACTGGAGGTATAACACTTATTGATCAGCTGATCAGAGGTGTGTGTGTCTGTGTCTGTGTGTGTGTGTCTGTCTGTCTGTCTGACAGTGTGTTCTCTTATTTCCAGCAGAAGAAGGTGTACCTTGAACGCAGCGTGAAGGAAGCGGAGGATAACATCAGAGAGATGCTGCTGTCCCGCAGAGCTCACTGATCACATGATCACTGATCACATGACCACCCCTCCCCCTAGCGTCTGATCACCCCTCCCCCTCACCCTAGCGTCTGATCACATGACCATCCCTCCCCCTAGCGTCTGATCACTGTTCAATAAATAAAATGATTCTGTTTTTTTGTCTTGTGATCAATAAAGTTATTGATCAGTTATTATTCTGACTGTGACTCGTGTTTCCAGCTGATTGGTCAGCAGCTGCTGAGGTTACCGTGGTGATGTGAGCTGTTACCGTGGCGATAGAGAACACTGACACAGGAAACAAGTGCAGCAGCTTTTATTTGGTAGAGCACAGAGGGAGCAGTGATGTCATCAGTGACGTCATCATCGTCGATGGGGTCATCAGTGACGTCGGTGAGGTCATCAGTGACGTCATCATCACGTGTCTCCGGGCTTCTGGACGAAGTTCACAGAGTAGGACCCCGTCTCTGAGTCCTGGTTCAGCTGGAAGTTGTTGGTGGAGAGACCAAAAGGCCTCAAGATCAGGTTCCCCAGGTCCTTCAGCTTACCTGCAGGGGTCACACAGGGGTCAGTCAGGGGTCAGAGGTCATAATGAAATATGAAATATTCTGCTGTAAAGTTGTTGTGTTTAATAGAGAACCATCATAACACCATGAGGTTAAATAATAAACTAAGTGGAAACCATGGCAACGCTACGCAGACAAACTACAAATATTAATTAATTAATTAATGAGTGATTTAGTGATTAAGTTATTGAGGTGCGTTCAGGTGCAGCTCGTACTCATCATTTCCTCCTTCAGCTTCTCATTCCTCTCCTGAATCTGCTGAGGCAGCCTCTGAGAGACAGACAGACAGGCAGAGAGAGACAGGTTGTTATTTCATCATTAGAACAGGTATAGTGTGTAGTAGTGTGTATAGTGTGTAGTATAGTGTGTAGTAGTGTGTAGTATAGTGTGTAGTAGTGTGTAGTGGTGTGTAATAGTGTCTAGTAGTGTGTAGTAGTGTGTAGTATAGTGTGTAGTATAGTGTGTAGTATAGTGTGTAGTAGTCACCATGCAGGCCCTCCGGGCCCCCCCGTGGGTCGGGTCCTGGTCCAGAACCTTCTTGTAATCCTCCAGAGCTTCGTCCAGTTTGTCGGTTTGCTCGTAAAGCTCGGCCCTCCTCTGCAGCGCCCGCACATAGTCCGGGTTCAGCTCTATCGCTATGGCAACCACACAAACCATCAATCAATACACACTATCGCTATGGCAACCACACAACCCACCAATCAGTACACACTATCGCTATGGCAACCACACAAACCATCAATCAATACACGCTATCGCTATGGCAACCACACAACCCATCAATCAATACACGCTATCGCTATGGCAACCACACAACCCATCAATCAGCACACGCTATCGCTATGGCAACCACACAACCCATCAATCAATACACGCTATCGCTATGGCAACCACACAACCCATCAATCAGCACACGCTATCGCTATGGCAACCACACAACCCATCAATCAATACACGCTATCGCTATGGCAACCACACAACCCACCAATCAGTACACACTATCGCTATGGCAACCACACAAACCATCAATCAATACACGCTATCGCTATGGCAACCACACAACCCATCAATCAATACACGCTATCGCTATGGCAACCACACAACCCATCAATCAGCACACGCTATCGCTATGGCAACCACACAACCCATCAATCAATACACGCTATCGCTATGGCAACCACACAACCCATCAATCAGCACACGCTATCGCTATGGCAACCACACAACCCATCAATCAATACACGCTATCGCTATGGCAACCACACAACCCATCAATCAATACACGCTATCGCTATGGCAACCACACAACCCATCAATCAGTACAGGCTATCGCTATGGCAACCACACAACCCATTAATCAGTATGCGCTATCGCTATGGCAACCACACAACCCATCAATCAGCTGCAGTGTGATGTCATCACTCACCTCTGGAGCAGTCTGAGATCGCCTGGTCCTTCCGGTCCTGAGACACACAGGAAGAGTACAATAGTTACAGTGTGTTACCATGGTGACGGTATGTTACAATAGTTACAGTGTGTTACCATGGTGACGGTATGTTACAATAGTTACAGTGTGTTACCATGGTGATAGTATGTTACAGTAGTTACAGTGTGTTACCATGGTGACGGTATGTTACAATAGTTACAGTGTGTTACCATGGTGACGGTATGTTACAATAGTTACAGTGTGTTACCATGATGACGGTGTGTTACAGTGTGTTACCATGGTGACGGTGTGTTACAGTGTGTTACCATGATGACAATAGTTACAGTGTGTTACCATGGTGACAGTGTGTTACCATGATGACAATAGTTACAGTGTGTTACCATGGTGACAGTGTGTTACCATGGTGACAGTGTGTTACAGTGTGTTACCATGGTGACGGTGTGTTACCATGGTGACGGTGTGTTACAGTGTGTTACCATAGTGACGGTGTGTTACCATGGTGACAGTAGTTACAGTGTGTTACCATGGTGACAGAATGTTACAGAAGTTACAGTGTGTTACCATGGTGACGGTGTGTTACCGTGTGTTACCATGGTGACGATGTGTTACCGTGGTGACGGTAGTTAGGGTGTGTTACCATGGTGACGGTAGTTAGGGTGTGTTACAGTGTGTTACCATGATTACGGTAGTTACAGTGTGTTACCATGGTTACGATATGTTACCGTGTGTTACCATAGTGACGGTGTGTTACCATGGTGACGGTGTGTTACGTGTGTTACCATGGTGACGGTAGTTAGGGTGTGTTACTGTGGGGACGGTGTGTTACAGTGTGTCACCATGGTGACGGTAGTTAGGGTGTGTTACCGTGGTGACGGTAGTTAGGGTGTGTTACCGTGGTGACGGTAGTTACCATGTGCAGTCTTGCAGCAGCTCGGTTGGAGAACAGCACGGATCGCTCTCTGCTGAAACACACCGGACACAAAACCAGAGACTCTGTGTAGCTCTGCTCCGCCTCCAACCAGTCTGCACACAGGACACATACTGGTTATACTGGTTCTACTGGTTCTATACTGGTTATATACTGGTTCATATACTGGTTCTATACTGGTTCTACTGGTTATATACTGGTTATATACTGGTTCTATACTGGTTACATACTGGTTCATATACTGGTTATACTGGTTATACTGGTTCTATACTGGTTATATACTGGTTATACTGGTTCATATACTGGTTATATACTGGTTATACTGGTTCTACTGGTTTGTACTCACCTCCAGCTTTAAAGTGACTGTTGCCTTTCTCCTTCACAGTTAAACTCTGCTGCCGTCGACTCTGAAACCAACAAACCATTAAACCATTAAACCAGTAACCATTAAACCAGTAACCATCACAGCTCTGGAGACCCTGTGTTGAATCATCCAGCAGGACCCGGGACCGCTTTGGTTCTGGTTCCTGCTGGATGATGAACCCGGGGGGCAGAACCCTCTCTACGTTTAAGAGTAGGCTTCAAACGTTCCTTTGTGATAAAGCTTCTAGTTGGGGCCGGTTCCAGCTCCTAGTTTATGCTGCTATAGGCTTAGACTGCCGGGGGACTCCCATGATGCACTGGGTTCCAGCTCCTAGTTTATGCTGCTATAGGCTTAGACCGCCGGGGGACTCCCATGATGCACTGGGTTCCAGCTTCTAGTTTATGCTGCTATAGGCTTAGACTGCCGGGGGACTCCCATGATGCACTGGGCTCCAGCTCCTAGTTTATGCTGCTATAGGTTTAGACTGCCGGGGGACTCCCATGATGCACTGGGCTCCAGCTCCTAGTTTATGCTGCTATAGGCTTAGACTGCCGGGGGACTCCCATGATGCACTGGGCTCCTCTCTCCTCCTGGTTCTGGGTTAAAGGTTCTTACCTCTCTCTCCTCCTCCGTCAGCTCCTTCTGCTCCTCCCTCAGATATTCATCATCAAACTCAGCTCCACCGTCCGAGTCCTCCTGCAGCCTGTCTCCCTGCTCCTCCTGCAGCCTGTCTCCCTGCTCCTCGTGCAGCCTGTCTCCCTGCTCCTCGTGCAGCCTGTCTCCCTGCTCCTCCTGCAGCCTGTCTCCCTGCTCCTCCTCCTGCAGCCTGTCTCCCTGCTCCTCGTGCAGCCTGTCTCCCTGCTCCTCGTGCAGCCTGTCTCCCTGCAGCCTGTCTCCCTGCTCCCCCTGCAGCCTGTCTCCCTGCAGCCTGTCTCCCTGCAGCCTGTCTCCCTGCTCCTCCTGCCACCTGTCTCCCTGCAGCCTGTCTCCCTGCTCCTCGTGCAGCCTGTCTCCCTGCTCCTCGTGCAGCCTGTCTCCCTGCTCCTCCTGCAGCCTGTCTCCCTGCAGCCTGTCTCCCTGCTCCTCCTGCAGCCTGTCTCCCTGCTCCTCCTGCAGCCTGTCTCCCTGCCACCTGTCTCCCTGCTCCTCCTGCAGCCTGTCTCCCTGCTCCTCCTGCAGCCTGTCTCCCTGCTCCTCCTCCTGCAGCCTGTCTCCCTGCTCCTCCTGCAGCCTGTCTCCCTGCTCCTCCTGCAGAGTCTCCTGGCAGTCGTAGAAGTCGTCCTCCTCGTCCTGGTCTCTGGGTTTCACAGCTGATCGACTCATGTTGACCTGAAAACACAAAATCACTCAGAGTGATCATTCATGCTGTGTGAAGACATATAGATATACACACACACACACACACACACACACACACATAGATATAGATATATATACAGTATGAATGTAACTTTTATATATCTGTATATATAAGTTACATTCATACTGTATATATATATATTTAACGTACAGCTGAATATAAACAGTTAATAAAAGAAGCTTCTGACCTGCTAACAGCTGCTAACTCCGGGTCCTGGTCTGTTCCTGGTCCCGGTCTGCTCCGGGTCCGGGTCTGCTTTGGGTCCCGGTCTGCTCCGGGTCCTGGTCTGCTCTGGGTCCGGGTCCTGGTCCGCTCCGGGTCCCGGTCTGCTCCGGTTCTGGACTCAAACACAGAAAGCTTCCGGAGCTTTCAGCTGGAAATCAGCTGCTTCTTCTTCTGCTGCTGCTGCAGAGCGGGACTCAGAGAGGAGGAGGCGCTGCTGCCCCCTGCAGGCCTTCACAGGTACTACACGAAATTACTTTATTTATTTATTACTTTATTTATTCTTTGTTGGAACAAACAGACTAAATATAAACATAAGTAATGAACACAGATCTATGTTGGGAGTGTGGGGCAGGAAGTGGCACATTTATCCATGCATGATGGGAATGTTCTCGGCATGGGGGGAGGAAGGGACATGACCATACCAACTTTTCAGGAGGCCCAAATTGTTCCAACAACTTTTAACCTTTAACCTTATTCACATTATCTTTGGAGTGCAGTTATAGAGTCGTTTAGATTGTCTTCCCATATTTTGCAACGATAGACCCGACCGTTATGGAGTGAATGATTTGCATTATGTTCAGAGTCACAGTCTCATTTGGCTGATGACCAAACAACCCCACAACCCCCCCCCCCACACACACACACACACACACACACGCAGACACACACTGTACAGACACACAGTCCAACCAGTCCGACAGACGTGCAGGTTATGCTGTTATATTGTCCCTACCAATGCTGAGACCAAACCTACACCCTTGGGTCTCGGATCCTCCGCTTATGGGAGAAAGTTATAGATTATATGAGCAAATCATTCATAGTGAACTTCCCAGATCACCAAGACAGAACTGTGGTACCCCTGTTGAACAAATATAGTTTTAAAATATTAAAAGCTGTTCTGAGGTGTTGGAGGGAACCCCAAGCTCCCACCCTGAGTATGTGGAAAACACAGATGATGGGGACGAGAAGATGTTGGGGAGATTAAATTGTGAAAATGATTTGATAAAAGAAGAATGGGATAGTTTTGGTAGACAGATGTGTTAATCTGCCTGCCTTTGCCTATTTATTACCTGCCTCTCTTATTTTTAGTTAATTAACTAACTAATTCATTTAGTTAGTTCATTTTTAATTTTATTTATTTATTTTTCTATTTATCTCTTACTATTACTATTACTACTATCTTTGACCTCCATTGTGTCTGTTGTATTTGATGTTCGTTGTGTCTGCTGCAATAATGAAAAAAGAATAAAAACTTTGAATTATAAACACAGATTGTATTTCTGGGTTCTTCCAGCTGAAGATTAACAGAAGTTTGGATCAGCAGTTATTTTATTTCAACCGTTTGAACAAATGAACATTCACACATGGTCGGTGTTTCTCTGCATTCATTTTATTTTACACATTTATCAAGTTGATGAACATGTTGAGTCCAGAGCTCAGAGAGAGAGAGAGAGAGAGAGACAGAGAGAGAGACAGAGAGAGAGACAGAGAGAGAGACAGAGAGACAGAGACAGAGAGAGAGACAGAGAGAGAGAGAGCTCAGAGAGAGAGAGAGAGAGAGAGAGAGAGAGAGAGACAGAGAGAGAGAGAGAGAGTATAGCAGAGTAACTCTAACCCTTCACATCTCTTCTTATAATAGACTCACCTCTGCAGAGCCACATGTACAGTTTCACTTTCACAGCAATGATATATTTAAGTTTGGTCCTCAGTCTGAAACAAACGTCACTGTGAACTGTCAGCAGCAGCACAGCTGAGAGGACGCATGTGGATAATCACGTAACCATGGTAACATGCATGTAGCAGCAGTAACTGATGATGATGATGATGAAGGTTGGTGTTTTCAGTCACTGTGATCTATCTTCATCATCAAGCTCTTTATAAAGTTCATTAAGACGACTCGTAGCTTCAAGAAGGGGATTAAGAGAGAATTCAAACATGTCACTGAACATAAAGAACATTTCAGACCTTATATATAATATATCATAGACTGTTTTTTTATTATCGACACACATTTGATCGATGATGTTCAGGAACCTTTGGACCTGCTCTCTGTTTCCTGTCTCCTTGTTGTTGAACACACAGTATCGTCGTCCACATCTGGACACCAGGACAGACACATATGTGCTGGACTGGATCAGCTGATCGATGGACCGGCCTCCCAGCTCATCTCCATGAGTGAACAGAACCATCATGTGATGAAGAATATGACCGTAAAATCCTTCTGTCACTGACCTGATCAGGGTCAACTCCTCTCCGGACATCCTGCCAATTCTCACCACAAACACCACAGCAGGTACATCATCATCATCTGTCATCCTCTTCTTCCTCATCATCTTCTTGATCTCTGAAATCACCTTCCAGAGACCTGTGTCTGGATCTCTGACTGTGATTCCAGGACAGTCCTCCACAGTGAGCCGGTGACCGTCCACCTGTGCTGACTTACAGACAGTCTCTGTACTGACTGACTCAAAGCTGCAGTCTGATGGGAACTGATCCGGCCCAGGATTGTGTTTCCTGAAGAACTGATCCCAGATCCTGAAACACCGAACAGAAAGATCCTCCGTTCCACCAGCTGGAGAGACTTCCTGAGCCCATCAGCTGATAGGAGGAGAGACACACGTCATACATGTGGAAATATACATATTATATAACTATAACATGATGTATGATGTCACGTATGATGTCAAGTATGATGTCACGTATGATGCCACGTATGATGTCATGTATGATGTATGATGTCATGTATGATGTCATGTATGATGTCATGTATGACGTCATGTATTATGTCATGTATGATGTCATGTATGATGTATGATGTCATGTATGATGTAATGTATGATGTCATGTATGATGCCATGTATGATGTCATGTATGATGTATGATGTCATGTATGATGTATGATGTCATGTATGATGTCATGTATGATGTATGATGTCATGTATGATGTCATGTATGATGTCATGTATGATGTATGATGTATGATGTCATGTATGATGTATGATGTCATGTATGATGTCATGTATGATGTATGATGTATGATGTCATGTATGATGTCATGTATGATGTATGATGTCATGTATGATGTCATGTATGATGTATGATGTCATGTATGATGTATGATGTCATGTATGATGTCATGTATGATGTATGATGTCATGTATGATGTCATGTATGATGTATGATGTCATGTATGATGTCATGTATGATGTATGATGTCATGTATGATGTCATGTATTATGTATGATGTCATGTATGATGTCAGGTATGATGTCATGTATGATGTATGATGTCATGTATGATGTCATGTATGAAGAATCTCACCTGACTTCAGCAGCAGCTCTCTGACTTGTTCCTGTCCTCCGTCTTCATTGTTGAAGACGTGGTTCCTTCCTGAGAACCTGCGGACCAGGTTCCTCGTGGTCTTCATTGATGTAGTGATCCAGTGTGATGTCCTTCAAAGCGTCTCCGCCTGTGAAGAGCAGGTAACAGGTCTCAAACTGTCGATCTGACAGCAGTGAGACAGCCGCCTCCACGGCCTTCTGGTCCTCTGCTGTGAACCGACCCACTCGGAGCAGCACCAGGAACAGTTTGGGTCTGCTGGACTCCAGAGCTTCCCGACAGAAGGTCTTAATCTCCCTCTCAGCACCATCACAGAATATTCCTGGAGTGTCCACCACTGAGACCTGTGTCCCTAACACACTTCCTGTCTGCTCACAGATCTGTGTGGTCACCGGTATGAGAGTCTTTCTAGACTCAAACGCTGGTCGGCCTAAGATGGTGTTTCCTGTCGCACTTTTACCGACTCCGGAGTGTCCCAGCAGGACGATGGTGAGACCTGGAGACACAAGAGAGAGACAGACAAGACATTCTGACCTCTGAATATAACAAAGACAGACAGAGAGACAGACAGACAGACAGACAGACAGACAGAGAGACAGACAGACAGACAGAGAGACAGACAGAGAGACAGACAGACAGACAGAGAGACAGACAGAGAGACAGAGAGATAGACAGACAGGCAGACAGACAGACAGACAGAGAGACAGACAGAGAGGCAGAGAGACAGAGAGAGAGACAGAGAGACAAGCAGAGAGACAGACAGGCAGATAGACAGACAGAGAGACAGACAGAGAGACAGACAGAGAGGCAGAGAGACAGAGACAGGCAGACAGACAGGCAGACAGACAGACAGAGAGACAGACAGACAGTGTGTCAGAGGAGACTGTAGAAGGACAGAGTGCCAGCAGAGTGCTGCTACTCTGTTAGAGTCAGAGGAGGAGGAGGAGGAGGAGGAGGAGGAGGAGGAAGGAAGGAAAGGAGGAGGGAAGGAAGGAAAGGAGGAGGGAAGAAAGGAAGGAAAGGAGGAGGGAAGGAAGGAAGGGAGTGAGGAAGGAGAAAAAGGAGGAAGGAAGAAAGGAAGGAAAGAAGGGAGGAAGAAGGAAGTGTTCTGGCAATATTTATTTATCAATAAGCACAAAGCTGGTAACGTTGTCTTTCTCTAGTTTATTCAGTCGTCTGCAGACGGACTCCTTCTGTCTCAAGCGTGAGATGAAAAAGCGAGCCCCGAGCAGAGGAAACAGTCAGATTATATACAATACATTATCATAGAAAGGGAGACATTGTTCTATCAACAGACCAATGTCATCACAATAGGCACGTCATCACGTGTATACAATCAGGACAATAGTTAATCAGTAGACTATAACATACATGATGTTCCATCAAAGGTCAATGATATTCCTTAAATCAGCATTTCATGGCATGGTCAACAGATTATGATGCACACACATACATCTAATCAAATAACATAATTACTCATTTGCTCAGACAAGATGAATAATAAGAATTTCCATTACATTCCCCCATTTGAGCGTATTACGCTCACAAATTAACATTAATCAAACAAACATTAATCATTGAAATTCAAAACTAATGATCAAAAAAATCTGATTAACAACATCTTTTTTTTTCCTCAAGTAATCAAAGCAAACTATATTCCCAGATTGAGCGATACTAGATTAAACAGTACTGTCAAAATCATGTAAGTCAGCATAGGGTGGAACCCAGTTCAGAGAGGAATCATCTTCAGATTGAATCATGAATTGCCCAACAGGGGTTTTAACCAATGAAGTGACCAAAGCTTTAATGCAAGGTATAGCACAACAGATCACAACCATAAACACTGTCAGGGTAACAAGCAAAGGTGTCAATGCTCTCAGTAATGTCATTTTCCATCCTCTCTGGGTCAGCCATAACCATGGACTTTGATTCACAGAGTCTTTGATCTTTTGTTCATACAACAGGTCATTCAGGTGTGAGACAATATGAGTCATATTGTCCGTAATGTCCCACAGGTAGCCGTAACCACCTGCTTGCACAGTGATATTCCCAGGAAGTGCTCTTGTTCAGTGAAGCACTTCCTAGTGAAACAAACAGTTCCTTGTTGTTGGATGGGGTTTATAGTCATGACAGATTGGTGAACTCCTGGTTGTTTCACCTGCGTCATGTTCCAGAATCTCGCCGTTGAACCCCCGTAGTTGACGATGCTGATGTTGCACATGTCGATGTTCTCAGCCATGTCCTTCACAATCCGGTCCTCCAGGGAAACCCCCCAGGGTGAAAGCTACCATGACGCCTAGTGTCTCCGGAACATTCAATGGTGTCGGCGTCACAGGTATTGCGTCTCCCACCCCGTGAGGAAGTTGTGTGCAGACATAGCAGCTGTCATTTGTAATCTTTCTGGCTGTCGATAGTACTACAGCGTACCAAGAATTTTCCTCAGGCTTCAGTAGGGGATGAGTAAACTCAGGCAGCAATTCTCTCCTCTTTCTGCAGTTGGATGCTCTGCAGCTGCTGTTTGAGTTTTTTCCCCCCTGTTGTTGTTCAGGCTGAGATGTGTCTTGTTGCAGGAGCAGTAGCAGGACGATGATGACAGTGAGCAGGAATATGCTGCAAATTCCTCTACATCTGTCACCCCTCCAGCGCCACTGTATATTCGTTGGCGTCATTGCATCAGCCGTGGTGCCTCAGCTTACCCCCGTAATCAGTGTACTAGAGACGTGTGGTCCTACTTTAAACCACACCCCTTCTGTTGGTCAGTACAAGGCGGGGGAAAGTGTTGGTTCACTTACTGATGCTCTGCACGCTTGATGGTATCTCCTCCGTGGGTTCAGGAACCCGTTTGCAGTGGCTGGCGTGTATCCAGGTGGCCCGCTCTGCGACCTTCACTGCTGTTTCCGTGGTGAGGAGGATTTAGAAAGGTCCGTTCCACCTGCGTGCTTTCCAGCTCTTTCTCCTCAGATCCCTCACTACGACCCAGTCTCCAGATTCCAGGTCATGTGGTTTTCGCTCCGTGGCAGTTGGTAGGGCGTCCTTAGCCTGTTTGTGAATATCAGTAAGCACAGAGGACAGGTTTGCACAATAACGTAACATTTCATCCTCACACTGGGAAGTTGCCTCTTGACCGGTCCAATTCCTGTATTCATAGGTCGTGCAAAGAGGATTTCAAATGGGCTAAGGCCATTTCTGCTTCTGACCCTAGCTCTCATGTGCATCAAAACAATCGGTAGTGCTTTTGTCCAAGTTAAACCAGTTTCCTCACAACATTTAGCCAATTTTCCTTTCAATGTACCATTCTCTCTTTCAACAGTCCCCCCACTGGCTGGGTGATAAGCACAATGTTGCTTCATTTCAATGCCGAAATACTCACCCACGCTCTTAAGGGCTGCGCTCACGAAAGGTGTACCATTGTCGGATGAGATTTTACCTGGAATTCCCCATCTGGGAATTATTTCTCTGATTAGAGCCTTGGCTACTGCTGCTGAGTCCTGCTTAGAAGTGGGAAAAGCTTCTACCCATTTGGAAAACATGTCAACAAAAACCAAACAGTATTTCTTTCCCTCACTAGGCGTTAGCTCAATGAAATCCATGTGTAAGTGATCAAAAGGTTTTTGTGGTGGTGGATGCGCACTCTGTTGCATCTGGACGCCTCTGCCTGCATTGTTAGTAGCACAGATCACACAACTTTGACAAAATTTTTGGGAAAAGTTAGAGAAACCCTTTGTGAACCAATACCTCTGTATTTCACTCATCATTCCCCCTTTTGACACATGATCCCCCATGTGTCAACTTAGCATAATGAGGAAATAAGTATTTGGGTAGACCTTGTCTACCATTAGGCCTGCTTTCTTCCAAGCCACCCTCTCTTCAGGGCTGGCTCTGGCCTGTAGGTCAAACAAATCAACTGTGGATGTCAGTGGTGAGTTAACAATAGCAAGACATTGAATGTTATTGTTAGTGTTATCTAGCTGTGCCGCTGTTTTGGCTGCAGCGTCATCTCTGGTATTCCCCTGTGAAACAAGATCGTCATTATTTGTGTGTGCTTGGCATTTGCAGATAGCAACCTGTTTTGGAAGGAGGACAGCATCGAGAAGTGCAGCAACCATTGCATGATGGGCTATAGGTTTGCCTGTTGATGTTAAAAAATCTCTATTGGCCCAAAGGCGGCCAAAATCATGTACCACTCCCCATGCATATATACTGTCAGTATATATGTTGGCTGTTTTGTTAGCTGCAATCTTGCAAGCCTCTGTCAGCGCTACTAATTCTGCTGCTTGTGCAGAATAATTTGAGGGGAGTGGCTGTGCAACAATTGTGTCATGTAATGTTGTAATAGCAAAGCCCGTTTGGTTTTTACCGGTTGTTGAGTTTCTCGAGGCTGAGCCATCCACAAACAGTTCCAGGTCAGCGTTCTGCAGAGGTGTGTCCTGCAGATCAGGTCTGGGGGAACAAACTTCAGTTATTACTGCCACACAGTCATGTGGTTGTCCATCATCTGGTGTAGGGAGAAGAGTTGCAGGGTTAAGAACATTGCATATTTTAACAGTTATGTTAGGCATATCAAGCAGAATTGTGTTATATCTGAGCCACCTTGCTGTTGACAGGTGGGAAGTTTTCTGTTCAAGCAAAATCATTGAAACCGCATGTGGCACCAGTATGGTGAGATCAGCATAGCCTACAATGTCACATGAGGCTTTCACAGCTTTTTCTGCAGCTGCCACAGCTCTTAGACATGTAGGAAGTCCTGTAGCAACCGAGTCAAGTCTTGATGAGAAATAAGCTACCGGTCTCTGTCGTCCCCCATGGTCTTGTGTCAATATGGAAGTCATGTACCCCCCCTGTTCGTCAACAGTCTTCGTGAATGGTTTGGTGCAATCCGGAAGGCCCAATGTTGGTGGAGATTGTAATGCCAATTTCAAATCAACAAAGGCTTTTACAGCCTCAGGTGTCCAAATGACCTTATCTTTTGCTGTAAGGCCTCTCCCATGGGCGAGAGCACTTAATGGCGCTTCAATTTCTGCATAATTTGGGATCCACTGTCTGCAATATGACGTCATTCCTAAAAAACTCATTACCTGTTTCTTTGTTTCAGGCTGTGGAATGTTTTGGATTGCTTCAATTCGTTTGGGTGAGAGGGTTTTGCCCTCTGCTGTGATCACATGACCCAGAAAAGTGACTTGTTTTGAAACAAACTGAAGTTTTGACAAACTGGCCTTGTGACCGTTATCAGCCAGATGGTTCAGAACAGCGAGTGTGTCTTGTACACAGGCTTCCTGTGTGAGAGAGCAAATCATTAGGTCACCCACATATTGCAAAAAAAAAATACTACCAATTGGTAAGTTGAGTGAATTTAGATTGTCTTTTAATGCTGCATTAAAAATGGTTGGAGATTCAGTATAGTCTTGACAGAGCCTAGAAAAAGTGTACATTTTGGACTCAAATTGAAAAGCAAACCAAAATTGGCTCTTTATCCACTGGGATACTAAAAAAAAAAAAAAGCATTTTCGAGATCAACAACATAGAACCATTTACTGTCAGATGGAACTCGAAAGAGAATTGTGTGTGGATTTGGTATATTTGGTGCGCGCGTGGACTGCTGCATTTACTGCTTGCAGATCCTGTACAAATCTCCACTTATCGTGTTGCTCAGCATTTCTGATTTTCTTTACAGGAAAAATTGGTATTTGCACAGGAGATTTTTAATATGTAACAATTACTCCTGCTTCAAGGATATTGATTTTGCATGGCCTATACAAAGATTTTGGTGTGATCACAACTGGTTCGGCACCTTTAATCAGTCCTACATCATATTTGTGCTGTGCCCATAAACATGATGGTACCTGACTTAGCTCAGGAATTTCAGAGACGTCTTCTATGACAATGTGATTGCCGAAAAATGAATCAAAGAAATCTTTTACCTCTGTGGTTGTTTGGAAATTTGTGTCTGGAATGAGCTCAACAGTGTTTTCCGCAGTCACTACAGCAGAAAATCTTTTTCGGTGCACCTTTTAGAAGCGGATGGAAATCAACATCAGGATCTGATGTTTTTCCCCACCCGGAGGCCTCATTGCAATCCAAGGTCCCAAGTCCTCCCACCTTTTAGTTTTGGGTTTGACCAGTGAAACATGGGGGTTGGAGTGTGGTATCCTGAACAGAGTTTTAGAAAATGGATTAGACAGAGTTACTGACACAGCACATCGATTATAGGTCCAATATAACCAGTTTAGTCTGAGTGTGTGTCTGTCCTGATCTGTCCTATACCATATTTCCTCAAACTCACTGTCTGCTCCCTGCAAGATGTGAGTAGTGCAGTGGAGGCCTTGTGATGTCATGAAGTCAGTGTGTTGTTGACATTAGGTCTTCCCTACCATATCTGACAAAGGAATTTGTTTGGGGAATCCTTGTTACAAGAATACATTGGGAAGTGGAAACCAAAACAAATAAAACCAAAACAAACCAAAACAAAATAATTCTGTTGAATGGCTAGTGAGATAAGCTGTTGCTTGCTGGGTGTGTCTATTTCTGTTGTGTTTTGCATGTCAGTGGATGCATTTCTACTTATCTGCTGTGTGGAGTGATCTGCCGTCTCAGCCCTTGCGTCATAACCAGATGTGTCCGTCACTGTCCTCTGCTCCACCCCTAGTCAATCAGCCTCGGTCTCATGTGGAATCTCGTTCTCATTTTCCTTGTTTTTTTCGAACAGTCTTTAGCCCAATGTCCCATCATTCCACACGTGAAACAAGCGTCAGTTGTCCCACGGCCTGCCCTGTCCCTTGTTGTGATGTCCTCGTCGCTTCAGTTCATTCAGATGGTCTGAATTGTTGACAGAAAACGTCCAATTGTGTTGCAAACTCCTCTCCCCCATTTTTGACTGAGGGGAGGTGAGTAGCAGCTTCTTTCATCTCGTTGTATGTCCATGGTCTGAGTAGTCTGTTGACTTGAAAACTGTGCCTGGTCGTGTTCTGCTTTCATCCCATGGGGAAAGGTGTGCGGTGCACAATATCTTGTAGCATATGGTGGAGGTGGAAGTCCTTGTCTTCCCACCCTTGGGCATGGAATTGGCTGTGATGGTGTGGTTATGACTGTGGCTGTCATCATTTCCGGAGCGCTGGCTGCTCCTCCTTGGTCCACAGCTGGTGCTGGCTGTCTTCTGGGCAGAGCAGAGTCCAGATCAGGATCTAGTTTGAGGCACTGAGATGCAGAGGTTAGTGTAGCTTTCCCTGTCTTATGTCTTCTGTCCCTGGTGTTGGCTTCATCAAGCCAACAAGCATAAACATTTTTCCCCTTTTTTTTTTTTTTTTTTTTTTTTTGTTTTGACTGACTGGTTTCTTCTTTTACTGTTAGTTAGATTTTTAATTGTTCTAATTGTGTTAGGCTAAAACTGCCCGTAACTGGAAACCCACACTCCTGAACCCAGATTCCAAGTTGGTCAGTACTTTGTTCACCATATTTTGTGATCATAAACCTAATATTGGGAGAAGACATTACATGTGGATTTACAGTTGTTTTACCCTTGGTACTATTAGAGCCCATTGTGGCAAAAAAATAAAATTTGTTTTAGATTTTTAGTTGCTTCTTCTCTTTAGGTGGATTTGTAAGGACCTTGGATTTCTTATTTATTTATTTATTGCTACTTCAGTTAATTTAGTGTAGATATTTTACTCTTAGTTTTCTCTAAAGTTTTCTTTTTTAATCCAATTTGTGTTATTTTTACTAAACTCCTCACTTTTTTTTTTTTTTTTTTTACAAGTAGAGTGAAAAGTAAAAATATTCTATACCCCTACGTTCTTAGAACTTTAAACCTTAAAACTAAACGATCGTTGATGGTAACATTCAAAGCTTTTTTAATGTGCACACGGACTGTCTCTACAGTCTCTAAGGTCCCAGACCCCCGAAGCTTCAGCGATCCTACAGCGGTAAGCACCTGCCCTGTTAATACGTCTATTACACCCACCCTCGGTGGCGAGGATCTATTATTACTGATTGTACTCACCAGAAAGACAAGGTTGTGTGCCAGAAAAAAGTTCCTCGATCACGCCAGTGAGTGGGCGTCGGTTCTCACGTGTCAGGTCCCCCACTTCTCTACCCTCTTTGACAGGGAGGTTTGGGGCGTTTTGGAGTCCCAGACTCCAGCTGTACAGACTTAACCTGCAGCGCTGAGTTCCGAACGCCGGCTCACGGGTGATCCTGCCGACAACGCCAAATGTTCTGGCAATATTTATTTATCAATAAGCACAAAGCTGGTAACGTTGTCTTTCTCTAGTTTATTCAGTCGTCTGCAGACGGACTCCTTCTGTCTCAAGCGTGAGATGAAAAAGCGAGCCCCGAGCAGAGGAAACAGTCAGATTATATACAATACATTATCATAGAAAGGGAGACATTGTTCTATCAACAGACCAATGTCATCACAATAGGCACGTCATCACGTGTATACAATCAGGACAATAGTTAATCAGTAGACTATAACATACATGATGTTCCATCAAAGGTCAATGATATTCCTTAAATCAGCATTTCATGGCATGGTCAACAGATTATGATGCACACACATACATCTAATCAAATAACATAATTACTCATTTGCTCAGACAAGATGAATAATAAGAATTTCCATTACAGAAGGAAAGGAAGAGGAAAGGAAGGAAGGAAGGAAAGGAGGGAGGAAGGAAGTAAAGGAAGAGGGAAGGAAGGAAGGAAGGAAAGGAGGAGGGAAGAAGGAAGGATGAAAAAGAGGAAGGAAGGAAGGAAGAAAAGGAAGAAGGAAGGAAGTAAAGGAAGAGGGAAGGAAGGAAGGAAAGGAGGAGGGAAGGAAGTAAAGGAAGAGGGAAGGAAGGAAAGAAAGGAGGAGGGAAGGAAGAAAGAAAAGGGGGAAGAAAGGAAGAAAATAGAGAGGAAAGAGGGAGAAAGAAGGAAGAAAAACAGGAAAGAAGGAAGGAAAGAAAGGAGGAGGGAAGGAAGGAAGGAAGGAAAGGAGGAAGGAAGGAAGGAAGGAAGGAAAGGAGGGAGGAAAGAAGGAAAGGAGGGAGGAAGGAATGAAAGGAGGAGGGAAGGAAGGAAGGAAGGAAAGGAGGAGGGAAGGAAGGAAAGGAGGGAAGGAAGGAAGGAAGAGAGGAGGGAAGGATGGAAGAAAAGGAGGAATGGAAGGGAGGAAGAAGGGAAGGAAGGAAGGAAGGAAGGAAGGAAAGGAGGGAGGAAGGAAAGAAAGGAAGAGGGACAGAAGGAAAGGAGGGAGGAGGGAAGGAAAGGTGGAGGGAAGGAAGGAAGGAAGGAAAAGAGGAGGGAAGGAAGGAAAAGAAGAAGGAAGGAAGGAAGGAAAGGAGGGGGGAAGGGAGGACGGAAGGAAAGGAGGAAGGAAGGGAGGAAGAAGGGAAGGAAGGAAGGAAAGGAGGGAGGAAGAAGGGAGAAAGAAGAAATGTCCAAACCACCACGTTCACTTCTACCACTAGTCAAAGATTCCTGTGCTTTAGCCTCTTTTATCAGCTCCAATTTTAATAGCTCTACCTGCAACCCCTCCCTTTCTAAGGCGCCTCAACTCTCATCCTCTCATGCTTCAACTCTAACTTTAGTCTCTCTTTCTCTATTTCTGCCTTTTCTCTCTCTAACTGCATATACCGGTCAAAGGTAGGAAAGGAGGGAGGAAGGAATGAAGGAAAGGAGGAAGGAAGGAAGGAAAGGAAAGGAAAGGAGGGAGGAAGGAAGGAAAGGAAAGGAGGGAGGAAGGAAGGAAAGGAGGGAGGCAGGAAGGAAAGAAAGGAGGGAGGAAGGAAGGAAGGAAGGAAGGAAGGAAAGGAGGAGGCAGGAAGGAAAGAAAGGAGGGAAGGAAGAAAAGGAGGGAGGAAGGAAGGAAAAGAGGAGGTAAGGGAGGAAGGAAGGAAAGGAGGAGGGAAGGAAGGAAAGGAAGAGGGAAGAAAGGAAGGAAAGGAGGGGGGAAGGAAGGAAGGGAGTGAGGAAGGAGAAAAGGAGGAAGGAAGAAAGGAAGGAAAGAAGGGAGGAAGAAGGAAGGAAAGGAAGAGGAAAGAAGGAAGGAAGGAAAGGAGGGAGGAAGGAAGTAAAGGAAGAGGGAAGGAAGGAAGGAAAGGAGGAGGGAAGGAAGGAATTAAAAGAGGAAGGAAGGAAGGAAGAAAAGGAAGAAGGAAGGAAGTAAAGGAAGAGGGAAGGAAGGAAGGAAAGGAGGAGGGAAGGAAGTAAAGAAAGAGGGAAGGAAGGAAGGAAAGGAGGAGGGAAGGAAGAAAGAAAAGGGGGAAGAAAGGAAGAAAATAGAGAGGAAAGAGGGAGAAAGAAGGAAGAAAAACAGGAAAGAAGGAAGGAAAGAAAGGAGGAGGGAAGGAAGGAAGGAAGGAAAGGAGGAAGGAAGGAAGGAAGGAAGGAAAGGAGGGAGGAAAGAAGGAAAGGAGGGAGGAAGGAATGAAAGGAGGAGGGAAGGAAGGAAGGAAGGAAGGAAGGAAGGAAGGAAAGGAGGAGGGAAGGAAGGAAAGGAGGGAAGGAAGGAAGGAAGAGAGGAGGGAAGGATGGAAGAAAAGGAGGAATGGAAGGGAGGAAGAAGGGAAGGAAGGAAGGAAGGAAGGAAGGAAGGAAAGGAGGGAGGAAGGAAAGAAAGGAAGAGGGACAGAAGGAAAGGAGGGAGGAGGGAAGGAAAGGTGGAGGGAAGGAAGGAAGGAAGGAAAAGAGGAGGGAAGGAAGGAAAAGAAGAAGGAAGGAAGGAAGGAAAGGAGGGGGGAAGGGAGGACGGAAGGAAAGGAGGAAGGAAGGGAGGAAGAAGGGAAGGAAGGAAGGAAAGGAGGGAGGAAGAAGGGAGAAAGAAGAAATGTCCAAACCACCACGTTCACTTCTACCACTAGTCAAAGATTCCTGTGCTTTAGCCTCTTTTATCAGCTCCAATTTTAATAGCTCTACCTGCAACCCCTCCCTTTCTAAGGCTCCTCAACTCTCATCCTCTCATGCTTCAACTCTAACTTTAGTCTCTCTTTCTCTATTTCTGCCTTTTCTCTCTCTAACTGCATATACCGGTCAAAGGTAGGAAAGGAGGGAGGAAGGAATGAAGGAAAGGAGGAAGGAAGGAAGGAAAGGAAAGGAGGGAGGAAGGAAGGAAAGGAAAGGAGGGAGGAAGGAAGGAAAGGAGGGAGGCAGGAAGGAAAGAAAGGAGGGAGGAAGGAAGGAAGGAAGGAAGGAAGGAAAGGAGGAGGCAGGAAGGAAAGAAAGGAGGGAAGGAAGAAAAGGAGGGAGGAAGGAAGGAAAAGAGGAGGTAAGGGAGGAAGGAAGGAAAGGAGGAGGGAAGGAAGGAAAGGAGGAGGGAAGAAAGGAAGGAAAGGAGGGGGGAAGGAAGGAAGGGAGTGAGGAAGGTGAAAAGGAGGAAGGAAGAAAGGAAGGAAAGAAGGGAGGAAGAAGGAAGGAAAGGAAGAGGAAAGAAGGAAGGAAGGAAAGGAGGGAGGAAGGAAGTAAAGGAAGAGGGAAGGAAGGAAGGAAAGGAGGAGGGAAGGAAGGAATTAAAAGAGGAAGGAAGGAAGGAAGAAAAGGAAGAAGGAAGGAAGTAAAGGAAGAGGGAAGGAAGGAAGGAAAGGAGGAGGGAAGGAAGTAAAGGAAGAGGGAAGGAAGGAAGGAAAGGAGGAGGGAAGGAAGAAAGAAAAGGGGGAAGAAAGGAAGAAAATAGAGAGGAAGGAGGGAGAAAGAAGGAAGAAAAACAGGAAAGAAGGAAGGAAAGAAAGGAGGAGGGAAGGAAAGAAGGAAGGAAAGGAGGAAGGAAGGAAGGAAGGAAGGAAAGGAGGGAGGAAAGAAGGAAAGGAGGGAGGAAGGAATGAAAGGAGGAGGGAAGGAAGGAAGGAAGGAAGGAAGGAAGGAAAGGAGGAGGGAAGGAAGGAAGGAAGAGAGGAGGGAAGGATGGAAGAAAAGGAGGAATGGAAGGGAGGAAGAAGGGAAGGAAGGAAGGAAGGAAAGGAGGGAGGAAGGAAGGAAAGGAAGAGGGACAGAAGGAAAGGAGGGAGGAGGGAAGGAAAGGTGGAGGGAAGGAAGGAAGGAAGGAAAAGAGGAGGGAAGGAAGGAAAAGAAGAAGGAAGGAAGGAAGGGAGGAAGGAAGGAAAGGAGGAAGGAAGGGAGGACGGAAGGAAAGGAGGAAGGAAGGGAGGAAGAAGGGAAGGAAGGAAGGAAAGGAGGGAGGAAGAAGGGAGAAAGAAGAAATGTCCAAACCACCACGTTCACTTCTACCACTAGTCAAAGATTCCTGTGCTTTAGCCTCTTTTATCAGCTCCAATTTTAATAGCTCTACCTGCAACCCCTCCCTTTCTAAGGCGCCTCAACTCTCATCCTCTCATGCTTCAACTCTAACTTTAGTCTCTCTTTCTCTATTTCTGCCTTTTCTCTCTCTAACTGCATATACCGGTCAAAGGTAGGAAGGGAGAGAGGAAGGAAGGAAGGAAAGGAAAGGAGGGAGGAAGGAAGGAAAGGAAAGGAGGGAGGAAGGAAGGAAAGAAAGGAGGGAGGAAGGAAGGAAGGAAGGAAAGGAGGAGGCAGGAAGGAAAGAAAGGAGGGAAGGAAGAAAAGGAGGGAGGAAGGAAGGAAAAGAGGAGGTAAGGGAGGAAGGAAGGAAAGGAGGAGGGAAGGAAGGAAAGGAGGAGGGAAGAAAGGAAGGAAAGGAGGAGGGAAGGAAGGAAGGGAGTGAGGAAGGAGAAAAGGAGGAAGGAAGAAAGGAAGGAAGGAAGGGAGGAAGAAGGAAGGAAAGGAAGAGGAAAGAAGGAAGGAAGGAAAGGACGGAGGAAGGAAGTAAAGGAAGAGGGAAGGAAGGAAGGAAGGAAAGGAGGAGGGAAGGAAGGAATTAAAAGAGGAAGGAAGGAAGGAAGAAAAGGAAGAAGGAAGGAAGTAAAGGAAGAGGGAAGGAAGGAAGGAAAGGAGGAGGGAAGGAAGTAAAGGAAGAGGGAAGGAAGGAAGGAAAGGAGGAGGGAAGGAAGAAAGAAAAGGGGGAAGAAAGGAAGAAAATAGAGAGGAAGGAGGGAGAAAGAAGGAAGAAAAACAGGAAAGAAGGAAGGAAAGAAAGGAGGAGGGAAGGAAAGAAGGAAGGAAAGGAGGAAGGAAGGAAGGAAGGAAGGAAAGGAGGGAGGAAAGAAGGAAAGGAGGGAGGAAGGAATGAAAGGAGGAGGGAAGGAAGGAAGGAAGGAAGGAAAGGAGGAGGGAAGGAAGGAAAGGAGGGAAGGAAGGAAGGAAGAGAGGAGGGAAGGATGGAAGAAAAGGAGGAATGGAAGGGAGGAAGAAGGGAAGGAAGGAAGGAAGGAAAGGAGGGAGGAAGGAAGGAAAGGAAGAGGGACAGAAGGAAAGGAGGGAGGAGGGAAGGAAAGGTGGAGGGAAGGAAGGAAGGAAGGAAAAGAGGAGGGAAGGAAGGAAAAGAAGAAGGAAGGAAGGAAGGGAGGAAGGAAGGAAAGGAGGAAGGAAGGGAGGACGGAAGGAAAGGAGGAAGGAAGGGAGGAAGAAGGGAAGGAAGGAAGGAAAGGAGGGAGGAAGAAGGGAGAAAGAAGAAATGTCCAAACCACCACGTTCACTTCTACCACTAGTCAAAGATTCCTGTGCTTTAGCCTCTTTTATTAGCTCCAATTTTAATAGCTCTACCTGCAACCCCTCCCTTTCTAAGGCACCTCAACTCTCATCCTCTCATGCTTCAACTCTAACTTTAGTCTCTCTTTCTCTATTTCTGCCTTTTCTCTCTCTAACTGCATATACCGGTCAAAGGGAGGAAAGGAGGGAGGAAGGAAGGAAGGAAAGGAGGGAGGAAGGAAGGAAGGAAAGGAGGGAGGAAGGAAGGAAGGAAAGGAGGGAGGAAGGAAGGAAGGAAAGGAGGGAGGAAGGAAGGAAGGAAAGGAGGGAGGAAGGAAGGAAGGAAAGGAAAGGAGGGAGGGAGGAAGGAAGGAAAGGAGGGAGGAAGGAATGAAAGGAGGAGGGAAGGAAGGAAGGAAGGAAGGAAGGAAAGGAGGAGGGAAGGAAGGGAAGGAGGGAGGGAGGAAGGAAGGGAAGGAGGGAGGAAGGAATGAAAGGAGGAGGGAAGGAAGGAAGGAAGGAAGGAAAGGAGGAGGGAAGGAAGGGAAGGAGGGAAGGAAGGAAGGAATAGAGGAGGGAAGGATGGAAGAAAAGGAGGAATGGAAGGGACGAAGAAGGGAAGGAAGGACGGAAAGGAGGGAGGAAGGAAGGAAAGGTGGAGGGAAGGAAGGAAGGAAGGAAAAGAGGAGGGAAGGAAGGAAAAGAAGAAGGAAGGAAGGAAGGAAGGAAGGAAAGGAGGGAGGAAGGAAGGAAAGGAGGAGGAAAGAAGGAAGGAAGGAAAGGAGGGAGGAAGGAAGTAAAGGAAGAGGGAAGGAAGGAAGGAAAGGAGGAGGGAAGGAAGGAATTAAAAGAGGAAGGAAGGAAGGAAGAAAAGGAAGAAGGAAGGAAGTAAAGGAAGAGGGAAGGAAGGAATTAAAAGAGGAAGGAAGGAAGGAAGAAAAGGAAGAAGGAAGGAAGTAAAGGAAGAGGGAAGGAAGGAAGGAAAGGAGGAGGGAAGGAAGTAAAGGAAGAGGGAAGGAAGGAAGGAAAGGAGGAGGGAAGGAAGAAAGAAAAGGGGGAAGAAAGGAAGAAAATAGAGAGGAAGGAGGGAGAAAGAAGGAAGAAAAACAGGAAAGAAGGAAGGAAAGAAAGGAGGAGGGAAGGAAAGAAGGAAGGAAAGGAGGAAGGAAGGAAGGAAGGAAGGAAAGGAGGGAGGAAAGAAGGAAAGGAGGGAGGAAGGAATGAAAGGAGGAGGGAAGGAAGGAAGGAAGGAAGGAAAGGAGGAGGGAAGGAAGGAAGAGAGGAGGGAAGGAAGGAAAGGAGGGAAGGAAGGAAGGAAGAGAGGAGGGAAGGATGGAAGAAAAGGAGGAATGGAAGGGAGGAAGAAGGGAAGGAAGGAAGGAAGGAAAGGAGGGAGGAAGGAAGGAAAGGAAGAGGGACAGAAGGAAAGGAGGGAGGAGGGAAGGAAAGGTGGAGGGAAGGAAGGAAGGAAGGAAAAGAGGAGGGAAGGAAGGAAAAGAAGAAGGAAGGAAGGAAGGGAGGAAGGAAGGAAAGGAGGAAGGAAGGGAGGACGGAAGGAAAGGAGGAAGGAAGGGAGGAAGAAGGGAAGGAAGGAAGGAAAGGAGGGAGGAAGAAGGGAGAAAGAAGAAATGTCCAAACCACCACGTTCACTTCTACCACTAGTCAAAGATTCCTGTGCTTTAGCCTCTTTTATCAGCTCCAATTTTAATAGCTCTACCTGCAACCCCTCCCTTTCTAAGGCGCCTCAACTCTCATCCTCTCATGCTTCAACTCTAACTTTGTTCTCTCTTTCTCTATTTCTGCCTTTTCTCTCTCTAACTGCATATACCGGTCAAAGGTAGGAAAGGAGGGAGGAAGGAAGGAAGGAAAGGAGGGAGGAAGGAAGGAAGGAAAGGAAGGAGGAAGGAAGGATGGAAATGAGGGAGGGAGGAAAGGAGGGAGGAAGGAAGGAAGGAAAGGAGGGAGGAAGGAAGGAAGGAAAGGAAGGAGGAAGGAAGGATGGAAAAGAGGAGGGAGGGAGGGAGGAAAGGAGGGAGGAAGGAAGGAAGGAAAGGAGGAGGAAAGGAATGAAAGGAGGGAAGGAAGGAAAGGAGGGAGGAAGGAAGGAAAGAAAGGAGGAAGGATGGAAGGAAAGGAGGAAGGAAGGAAGGAAGGAAGGAAGGAAGGAAGGAAGGAAGGAAAGGAGGGAGGAGAGAAGGAAGGAAAGGAGGAGGGAAGAAAGGAAGGAAAGGAGGAAGGAAAGGAGGAAGGAAAGGAGGAGGAAGGAAGGAAAAGAGGAAGGAGGAAGGAAGGAAGGAAAGGAGTGAGGCAGGAAGGAAAGAAAGGAGGGAGGAAGGAAGGAAAGAAAGGAGGGAGGACGGAAGGAAAGGAGGAAGGAAGTAAGGAAGGAAGGAAGGAAAGGAGGAAGGAGAGAAGGAAAGGAGGAGGGAAGGAAGGAAGGAAAGGAGGGAGGAAGGAAGGAAGGAAAGGAGGAGGGAAGAAAGGAAGGAAAGGAGGGGAGGAAGAAGGGAAAGAAGGAAGGAAGGAAAGGAGGAAGGAAGGAATTAACCACCACGTTCACTTCTACCACTAGTCAAAGATTCCTGTGCTTTAGCCTCTTTTATCAGCTCCAATTTTAATAGCTCTACCTGCAACCCCTCCCTTTCTAAGGCGCCTCAACTCTCATCCTCTCATGCTTCAACTCTAACTTTAGTCTCTCTTTCTCTATTTCTGCCTTTTCTCTCTCTAACTGCATATACCGGTCAAAGGTAGGAAGGGAGGGAGGAAGGAAGGAAGGAAAGGAGGGGGCAGGACGGAAGGAAAGGAGGGAGGAAGGAAGGAAGGAAAGGAGGGAGGAAGGAAGGAAGGAAAGGAGG